>NC_061114.1:125152857-125353978 GCF_002878395.1 Capsicum annuum | reverse complement strand
AAAAGGAAAAGAATTAGATTTAAGTGTATAGAAAATATTTAAAATACCAACAATAAAAAATATTTTTACTAGGAAAAAGGATGAATATTATGTAGTATGCCAAAAAGAACATATAATAGACTGCAGATATGCAAAAGGCAAAGCTAGTATACCACTAGTAACAAAAAGAATAATTAATAAAGAGATAAATGATATAAAAAGTAAAGGAGATCCAATAAAATATGTACACCTTGGAGGTACAGAGATATTAATAAAAGCATCTAGTGAATCTATTTTTATTTGTGCGTGGATATTCCTTAAATTTTGTTTCAATATCTTTTAATGATTTACTTTTTTCGTAAGATATATTCATTAATTTGTTCATTATTTTATCCTGTAGTAATTGCAGAGTTACAAATTTCTGTATAATAATTTATCCTATCTGTACTGTAATGTATATCTAATTCTAGATTTTCAATGTTATTTATTATCTTGTATTGTTCTTCTCGTAGTGAGTTTTTTAAATTATATAAACTATCACATGTTTTGATATCTTTTGATCTGTTGATTCAACCTGATCTCATTACATAAGGATAGTCTTTCTTGATTATAAATATTAATCAATTTTTTTCTCATATAATCATCATAATTTATACTTGTCGATAATTCTCTAATAGCTTTTATAATTCTTTCTGCAGAGAGAGTTGGAAATCCATCTATGAATTTATACTTCCAATGAGAACTATTACATTCAGGTAATTAAATATTTCTAGATAAGACTACATCCGTATACCATCTAAAGGATGTAAGAGTTTTACATCTTAAGTTTTAGAGCATAGTCCTAATAGTTTCACTATTGTCAGACCATCTTCCTAAGAAATATTTCATAATACTAAAGATTAAAGTATATACTGAATTTTAGAAAGTTTGGTCATCTTCCTGCTTAGTCGATTGTAATATTATAAGTTGATCCTAGGTTAAATAATTATCAAATCATTATTTTAATTGGTCAGTAAATCCTGCATTAATCATCTCTGCAATAGTTCTATCATGATTTTCATTAGCTTTGCAAATTGTACAGTGCATCAACATTCGATGTACTATTGTGGCAATTTGCCTATCATTATAACCATTTATGCTCCATTCATAAATTTCTTTTCCATTATAGCTATTGGAGATTACTATTTCTTGTTCCTCTAATAAAATATCTTGTGGAGTGGGCCTAGGATAGTAGTACAACCTTTGGACTAGCTTTCTAGTATATTTTCTTGATATTTTATTAATCTCACTTGAAATTTCATAATTATCATTTTTTGATAGTCACAATTATCATTAGTTCTTAAAGGACTAATTTTTAATTCATTAATTTTTTTGTAATAATTTTTCTGAATCATTAAGACTTTTCTTTAACTTAAATTTTTTGATGTCATGGGGAGGTTGAATACTTGTAGTAGCAATTGGAATTTTTTTTCCTTTTTGTACCACTAGGATCTATTTTCTTTATTTCATAAATAGTTTATCAATCCTCTCATGAATGGAAATAATTTTTTCAACAAATATGATCATATAAATATTAGCATAGTTTTGTTGTTTAATCATAGTATTAACATGTTGAGTCGTAATAATGACAATATCATTTTTAAATAATTTTGCAAATGCAGCAAATAAATTATTTTATCACCCTTTTAAAGTTGAAAAGATTGTTGAGGAAGAAATACTGACTTAGTGATTTCACCATTGCTTAGTTTATAATCTCTTTCTAACATGGAAATATAACTATCAACATGTCGAGCCATAAACCAGGGAACAAAATTAATTATTTTATTATGATTGGAAAAATCCTTATAAAATTCTTCCTGAAATAAATTGTGTTCTTCTTTATTATAATTATGAAAAATCCATTTTCTAAAAAATTCCTACTTAGTTTTAAAGAACTCATTGGAGATTCTTTTTTTGTCGGTGACCTCGGACTAAAATTATCTTTGTTTTGATTCATTTTAAACTTGTAGAAAAATCTATTCAAACTCAGTTGGGTCTAAGTCTAGAATAACATTAGCAATATTTTCTCTATCCAGTCTAATATTAGTAACTCTATTATTTTCCCTAATCTGAGAAGTAAAAACTCTAGATAGGGAATTTACTATATAATCAATCAGAGATATATAAGAAGAGGCTGATCTAATTAATCTGGATGCAATGCTAACATTATCAACTCTTTTTATTAGAGGCATAGATTTTGAAAATCTAATTTTAACTATACTGTCTGTGGTTTATTCAACCTCAGTAATTTCACTATTTATATTATTTTGAGGAGGGGTAGCTTCCTCAAAAATCTAGTATTTGAGAAAATCAATTTCATCCCATTTAATAGGTCTCCTGGTGATAACTTTTTATGTGCGAAAATTAGTTTCTATTAAAATTGTTTCACTTTTAAAATCTATAATTTTACACATAGGATTTAGAGTATATAAAGGCTTCTAATAAATTTTATAAAATATACACATAACTTCAGTTCCTGGCATATAATTATAGCCATGTTTTAATACTTAATACCAAATCATTTAGAGAATTCTTATCATTCAAAGATATTTGTAAATGAGGATAAACATTAAAATATGCCAAACCATAGGCTATGCTTGTTTGCACAATCCCTATAAGAGACTTTTTCCAATTTTGTTTTTCTTCCATCTCTTAAAGAAACCATAAAATTCTCAGCCAGACCTCTTAAAGCAAGTGGTTTAAATACAACTTTCATTAAAACAATATGTATAAATCTGTGGGTTTTCATATAAAAAGTCAAATCACTTTCAGATAATGATATAAAATAGCATGATCTTCATCAACAATAATAGTTTCTCATCTTAGACCTTTGACTAGACACCAACTCTGGAGCATAGCAAGATAACTATTGAAATTTCAAGGCATGCTCTTTCACACTTATCTTACCCTACTTCAGATTGGCAAACTCCTCAGCCTTAATTTCTCTCAACTCCAAAGGAAAGAAATGATCGAGAAAGGCACCCGAAAACTCATTCCATAATGTCGGCTCTGCATTATCACCCCTCAATAGTTCTCAATCCTCATACCACTAATAAGTTATATCTTTCAACTGATATGCAGCAAACTCCACTCCTTCAGAATCAGTGGCATGCATCACCCTAAAAATTTTATCTATCTCACCCACAACCCTTATGCATCTTCCTTAACCTTAAAGCCTATAAATTTCGTTCAGCATTTTTAAGTTGTTTTTAAAAGGATCTTTTGGGTATTTTTTCTTTTAATACCCTGATATATTCAAAACGAAGCATATGACTTCATTATCTCCCAAAATATCTAAAGGATAGGGTTTCTTCCTTAAGAACAAACCCAATACCCTTCTCCAAGAAATTCAAAAACTCACCAGAGATTATACAAATTGAGTTGATTTTCAAGTTCCCCAAGTCCAAGGATTCAAGAACCCTCTCTTAAAGAGTAAGAAGAAGAGTTTCAAGCAAGCTTATTCATCTAGTTTCACAATCTAAGGTATATGGGGTTTGAACAAGGACAATTGTTTCGTCCTTGTGCCCAAAACTTATTTTAATTTACAAAGATATATGGCATTATGAGTTCTCCTATGAATTTAAAGTATGAGTTCATACCCAATATTACTATGCATGATATTTTGAGATTTGCCAATGTTCTAGATATTGAAGTACATGAGTATGTTGAGATTTAAAAACAAATTTCTGAACATTCCAGATTTCTAAATGATTTGTGTATCCTTATGAAATCTAGTATGTATTTTGATGAGTCTTAACTTAAGATTTGATTATGGGTCATTAAACCTTACTTGAGATTTTGGTTTTTATGAACTTTTATGCTATAAGAACCCATGATTTAAGTATTTTGAGATCATTGAGAAAGTTTGGACCTTAATGGTCATAGTAGCTTTGAAATCCACTTTACTAAATGAGACTATAGATTTTATAATTGGGTTCTTGTGAACAATGAGATTATTTTAAAGTGGATTTCGCTGAGATGAGCATAGCTAACTAAAGGGAGTAGCATTTAGAACCGAGTTGGTAAGTTACTATGGTTTCATACCCCAGAACTATGTGCCACCGTAGGATTGAGATTTGTGGGACCGAGGCTGAGATAAGTGATCACTGAGTTGAGGTTATACTCCCTAGAAAGAGTATGACGCCTCTCCCCAATGTGAGGTTTCTTCTTTAGGAGGACAAGACGTTAAACTCTATGTAGCTTGCATGGTTTATGTCGGTTAAGAGAACCTCCCTAAAGTATTTTTCCTTGAGATAGAATATTTTTCCTAAAGCTTTGAGATAAGTGATTTTCCCTAATAGTAAGATTTTCAAAATAATTTCTTGAACTAAAATTTTTCCAAGAAGAAAGTAGTTTTCTCTACTAGTAAGAGTTATAGAATTCTGAGTTCCAAGTGTCTTGAGTTTAAAAGAGTTTTAAGTTCTTGAGCATTAAAGAAGTTTTACTCTCCATGAGATATATGCATGAGTTAGAAAGTATTGTTTAAGGCTTTCTTTAGTCTTCGAGTAATGATAATAAGAGAAGAGTTTAGATTTTAAAGCTAAAGTATAATGACTCACGAGATTTGTGTTACATGCTTCATTCTACATGATTTATAAGCTTATTATATTAGACTTATTCAAGCTATGTGAGTGGTTCATATTTGCATGCATGATTTACTTAAATAGCATGGATATTGTTTTATGTACATACATACACCCCCATATACTCAGTACATTCCTATGTGCTGATACACATATATGTCTATGTGCTACATTGTCTTATAATATAGGTTCAAGTGCTCAGTCCCAGCCTCGCTAGTGATTTCTGAGTACCTTTGTCTACATCTCTACAGTGGTGAGTCCTCATGGTTCGAGGACCTACCTTCAGACATTTCAGTATTATTAGTAGACATATTATTGCTTTCAGTTCAGTTTGAGTCAGTTGGGGACCTGTCCTAATGGCTCTCTAGTAGACTTGAGTAGTAGAGGCTTTGTCAGACTAGTTATCATATTGTTACTATATTAAGATTTCCAGTTTTGTGGTCATCTGGACTGAGTATTTTTTCATATTTCCTATCATTTGATATACAGTACCAGTGTTTTGTTTATTTCATCTCAAATTTAGTTATTATATGTAGTAATAGGCTCAAAGGGTTAGCTTGGGGCTACTTGTAGCCTTAACCACCGTGTGACATTTCGAGAGGAGATTTTAGAGCATTACAAACTTGGTATCAGAGCCTAAGGTTTAAGGAGTCCTAGAGAGTTTGACAAGCTAAGTTGAGTTGAGTCTTGATCATCAGTGTGTAGTACGACACATCTATGAGCAAGAGGCTACAAGACATTTTAGGAAAAAGTTGTTTCTTTCTTCTAGATTCTATCGTGCCTACAGTTGTCCCTCTTATCTAATAATTTATGCTCTCCTATTTTAGAAAATTCCTCCCAAGAGAGCGAACGCCCGCAAAAATGATAATGAGCAACCCCAACCTATTGATCCAATGAATGAGACAGTGTCTCATGCTGAGTTTTGGGTGGCCTTTCAGGCATTAGCCCAATCAGTCACCGCTAATGTTCAGGCCAATAACCAGTCCACAATTGTAAATCAGAAGGGAGATGATTTAGCTACTGCTAGGATTTGTGATTTTATACGGATGAATCCACCAGAGTTTTATAGGCCTAAGGCAGGTGAAGACCCACAGTTATACCTTGAGGAGGTGAGAAAGATCACATAGGTGATGTATGTTTCTAATAAAGAAAGTGTTGAGCTGGTGTCTTATAGGTTAAAAGACATTTCTTATGACTAGGTTGTATCATAGAGGAAGGGTTGAGGTGAGAGTGTTGCTCCTATGACTTGGCAGGGGTTCCAAGATACATTCTTGGACAAGTTCTTTCCACTTAAGATGAGGGAAGCGAAGATTGAGGAGTTTATGAACTTAAGGAAGGGCTCTATGACTGTTAAGGAGTACTGCTTAAAGTTCAAACAATTGGCCAAGTATGCTCCTAATTTGATTTCTAACACTCGAGCTACTATGAGCAAGTTTGTGACAGGTGTTTCTAGTTTGGTACTAAAAGATTATAGAAAGGCGATGCTGAATAAGGATATGGATCTGGCTAGTTTGATGATGCATGCATAGCAGATAGAGGTGGATAAGATAAGGAAAGAAATAGAGTGAGGGGTAACAAGAGAACTAGATTTGAGCTGCATAAGTATAGTCATGCTAGGTCCTATGGAGGGAAAAACCCATAGTTTTAGAGTTGTTCGTCTATGCTAGCACCTTCATCAGCTAGTACTTCCACACCTAGAGGCAGGCAGGAGAAAGGGAACATATCTTTTATGTCTAGGTTGCAGAACAGTGTAAGTAATAGACCCCACTATCTTCCTTGTGCTAAGTGTGGTAGAAATCATCCCGATGAGTGTTTAGCAGATCGGAGGGGCTATTTTAGTTGTGGAAAGCTGGGCCACAGACTTAGAAATTATCTGCATGATAGGCAGGGGAACAGAGATTCTTGACCTCAGGCATAGACTACTAGTGCACCAACTCTTGTACCTTGTCCCACCCCTATTTAGGGTGCTTTATCTAGCACTACTGGCGGTCAGTGCCAGAACAGATTCTATGCCTTACCATCCTATCAGAAGAAGGAGAACTCTCCCGATGTTGTTATTGGTATGCTCTGTGTCTTTTTCTTCGATGTTTATGTGTTGTTGGACCCCGGGTCAATTTTCTCTTAAATGATCCCATTAGTCACTGTGAATTTTGAAATGAGTCCCGAAAAGATTCCTGAGCCTTTCCTAGTTTCCACACTAGTAGGGGAGTCAGTGGTTGCTAAGCAAGTGTACAGAAATTTTCCTTTTACTGTTCTTCATAGAGTTATATTTGCTGATTTGATAGAGTTAGACATGGTGGATTTTGACCTTATTCTGGGTATGGATTGTCTTTATTCTTGCTATGTATATATAGACTGTCGTACCCCTGTGGTCAAGTTTCAGTTCCCTGATGAACCAGTTATTGAGTGGTCTGGGAGTTTGGTATCTATCAAGAGCCATTTTATTTCCTACCTCAAAGCCAATAAGTTAATATCCAAAGGTTGTATTTATCACCTAGTTAAAGTAAAAGACACTAAGTCCGAGGCTCTAACTGTTTAGGCAGTCAACATTGTTCATGAGTTTCTTGAACTTTTTTTGGAAGTTCTCCTAGGGGTACCACCCGATAAAGAGATAGAATTCGAGATTGACCTTCTTCCCGACACTCAGCTTATTTTATTCCACCTTATCATATGTCACCTGTAGAGCTTAAGGAGTTGAAAGAGCAACTCAAAGATCTTTTAGACAAATGTTTCATAAGGTCGAGTGTTTCTCTTTGGGGCGCACCTATTCTATTCGTGCAAAAGAAAGATGGTTCATTGTGTATGTGCATTTACTATCATTAGCTTAACAAGGTCACAGTCAAAAATAAGTATCCTCTTCTCATAATTGATGACTTGTTTGATCAGTTGCAAGGTGCAAGTTATTTCTCCGAGATAGACCTTAGATCCGGCTATCATCTGCTTAAAGTGAGGGAATGTGATATTCCAAAAATAACCTTCCGAACCCACTATGGTCTTTTTGAGTTTCTAGTCATTTCTTTTGGTCTAACCAATGCCCCAGCAGCCTTTATGGACCTCATGAATCAAGTGTTAAAGCAATATCTTGATATATTTGTCATTGTTTTCATAGATGACATCCTTGTGTACTCCCGTACTGAGAATGACTATGCAAATCACCTTAGAATTGTCTTGCAAACTCTTAGAGATCACCATTTGTTTGCAAAATTTAGTAAGTGTGAATTTTGTCTAAGATCAGTAGGTTTTCTAGGTCATATTGTTTTAGCCGAAGGCATTAGAGTTTATCCCCAAAAGACAGAAGCTGTAAAAAATTGTCCTAGACCTATTTCCCCATCTGACATTAGAAGTTTCTTGGGTCTAGCTGGCTACTACCACAATTTTGTTAAAGGTTTCTCTTCTATTGCATCTCTCATGACCCGATTGACCCAAAAGAAAGTTAAGTTCCAGTGGTCAGATTCCTGTGAGAAGTGGTTTCAGGAGTTGAAGACTCGCCTTACTTCATCCATTGTGCTAACTTTGCCTGATACTATAGATAGTTTTATGGTGTATTATGATTCCTCTAGAATTGGTTTGGGTTTTGTGTTGATGCAAAGAAGTAAGGTTATAGTCTATACCTCTAGATAGTTGAAGCCGCATAAAAAGAACTACCCAACCCATAATCTTGAATTAGTTGTTGTGGTCTTTGCTTTGAAAATTTGGAGACACTATCTTTATGGTTTCCATGTTGATGTGTTTACTGATTATAAGAGCCTTTAGTATGTATTTACCCAGAGGGAGTTAAATCTTAGGTAGAGGAGGTGATTAGAGTTGTTTGAAAACTATGATATAAGTGTATTGCATTACTCGAGCAAGGCCAATGTAGTGCCCTTAGCAGGTTGTCTATGGGTAGTGTTACTCATGTAGAGGAAGGTAAAAAAGAGTTAGCTCATAATGTGCATTATCTGGCTAGATTGGGTGTTAGGTTGCTTGATTCAACTGAGGGAAGTACTTTGGTGCATAGTAGTTCTGAATCCTCTTTAGTTTTGGAAGTGAAGGAGAAGTAAGATCGAGATCCTAGTTTAGTCAGACTAAAAGAGTCAGTTAAGGACCAAAAGTAGAGGTTTTCTTCCAATGAGGGAGATGGCGTGTTGAGATTGTAGGGTAGGTTGTGTGTTCCATGTGTTGATGATCTGAGGCAGGGGATTATGGTTGAAGTGCATAGCGCACGATATTCTATTCATCCTAACGCTACCAAGATGTACCGCGACTTGCAGGAAATCTATTAGTGGAGTCGTATGAAGAAGAATATAACTGATTTTGTAACAAAGTGTGCAACGTGCCTACAGGTTAAGGTAGAACACTAAAGACCTGGTGGTGTGATGCAAGAGTTTGGTATACCCATTTGGAAGTGGGAAGAGGTGAATATGGACTTCATGACAGGTTTAACTTTTCACGTCGTCATCATAATTCTATTTGGGTTGTTGTAGATAGGTTGTCTAAGTCCTCTCATTTCTTGCCCATGCATACATCTTATACAGCTAAGGATTATGCTAGATTGTTTATCCGGGAGCTAGCCAGGCTGCATGGAGTTCCCTTTTCTATCATTTCGAATAGGGGTACTCAGTTCACTTCTCAGTTTTGGAGAGCGTTTCAGCAGGGTCTTGGTACCCAAGTTTATTTGAGTTTCTCTTTTCATCTGCAAATAGATGGTCAGGCTGAGAGGACCATTCAAACTCTAGAAGATATATTGAGGGCATGTGCTCTTGATTTCAAAGGTAGTTAGGATGAGCATTTTCTATTGATAGAGTTGGCTTACAACAATAGTTACCATATTAGGATCGAGATAGAACCATTTAAGGCTTTGTATGGTAGAAGATGTAGATCACCTATAGGTTGGTTTGAAGTGGGTGAAGTTGTAGTGATTGGACCTGATGCGGTATTCGAGGCTATGAAAAAGGTGAAGTTGATTAGAGAAAGGTTGAACATAGCTCAGAGTCATCAAAAGTCATATGTCGATGTGAGGAGAAGGGCTCTTGAGTTTGAGATGGGTGATTTGGTGTACTTAAAGATTTTACCCATGAAAAGGGTGAAGAGGTTTGGTAAAAAGGGAAAGCTTAGTCCCCGTTATGTGGGCCCCTATAGAGTCTTGAGTCATGTTGGTAAAGTAGCCTATAAAGTTGAGTTGCCCGCAGAACTATCAGCCATTCATCCTATTTTTCATGTCTCCATGCTTAAGAAGCATATTGGTGATTCCGTTGTAGTGGATCCTTCGGAGAGTGCTGATATTCAGAACAGTATTTCATTCGATAAGATTTCTATTGAGATTCTAGATTTTCAGATTCATAGACTGAGGAACAAAGAGGTCCCCTTGGTCAAAGTTTTATGGCAGAACCAGTCAATTAAGGGCACTACTTGGGAGGCAGAAGCAGCTATGTGAGCCAAGTACCCGCACCTCTTTGCCACGAGTTCAGATCAAGATGAAGGTATTATTCTTCCTTACTTCAGCCCTTCTAAATCTAAAGTTAATCTATATATCTATTCTTGCATGAGTTCTTGCAATTTCCAAAGTATTCAAGAGTATAGAAAGATTTTGAGACATTTAGCAAATTGCTTCAGCTATGTGTACTTAGTTTTTCCAGTGTTCTTGGTCTAACAAGCGACATTCGAGGGCGAATGTTCCCAAGGGGGAGATATTGTAAGACCCCACAAAAGTTCTCTTCTAGTCTGCGCCTTAGAGCGTGTCAAGTAAAGTGTAATTTCGGCCCAAAAAGATTGAGAAGGGACATCCCAAGTGATTAGTGTTTTAAACCGTGTAGAATTTCCATAATATCGACTTTTTTCCTGTAGAGAATTTAATTAGCTTTCCAATGATACCAATTTCTTCCAAATCCAGTATCGAGGTGAGAAGTTATGGTCGACTGAGAGTTGTCAGAACGCCCAGGTGCGACGGACAGGTTGACAGAACGTCAAGTTTGCGACGGACCATCGCCCGGACCATCTCAACAAAGGTAGTGACTCCCTCTTCTGGCCCAAGTGCCATGGCCAAGACGACGGACCATCAAGCTAGCGACGGACCGTTATTAGGACCATCGTAACTAAGGCAGTGTGGCCTTTTCTGACCAATATGTGACGAATGAACCGACGGACCGTTAGATTAGCGATGGACCATCACTCCGATTGTCACAAATCCCGTTCAGTATTTTTAAAACGATATTTTGAGTCTTTTCCCTTTTAATACCCAAATATATTCAAAACGAAGCATATTACTTCATTATCTCTCAAAACATTCAAAGGCTAGGGTTTCTTCCTCAAGAACAAACCCAAAACCCTTCTCCACAAAATTCCAGAACTCACCATAGATTAGACAAATTGATTTGAGATTCGAGTTCCCCAAGTCCAAGGCTTTAAGAACCCTCTCTCAAAGAGTAAGAAGAAGAGTTTCAAGCAAGCTTGTTCATTTAGTTTCACAATCTAAGGTATATGGGGTTTGAACAAGGATAATTATTTCGTCCTTGTGCCCAAAACTTGTTTAAATTACAAAGATATATGACTTTATGAGTTCTCCTATGAATTTGAAGTGTGGGTTCATACCCAATATTACTATGCATGAGATTTTGAGATTTGCCAATGTTCTAGAAATTGAAGTACATGAGTATGTTGAGATTTAAAAACAAATTGCTGAACATTCCAGATTTCTAAATGTTTTGTGTATCCTTATGACATCTAATATGCATTTTGATGAGCCTTGACTTGAGATTTGATTATGGATCATTAAACCCTACTTGAGATTTCAGTTTTTATGAACTTTTATGCTATAAGCACCCACGATTTGAGTATTTTGAGATCATTGAGAAAGTTTAGACCTTAATGGTCATAGTAGCTTTGAAATTCACTTTACCAAATGAGACTACATATTTTATAGTTGGGTTCTTGTGAACCATGAGATTATTTTAAAGGGGATTTCCCTGAGATGAGCATAGCTAACTAAAAGTAGTAGTATTTAGCACCGAGTTGGGTAAGTTATACAGTTTCATACCCCAGAACTACGTGCCACCGTAGGATTGAGATTTATGGACCTAAGGCCGAGATAAGTGTCACTGAGATGAGGTTATACTCCCTGGCAAAAGTATGACACCTCTCCCTAATGTGAGGTTTCTTTCTTAGAAGGACAAGACGTTGGACTCTGTGTAGCTCGCATGGTTTATGTCGGTTTTGAGATAGAATATTTTTCCTAAAGCTTTGAGATAAGTGATTTTCCATAATAGTAAGATTTTCAAAATAGTTTCTTGAAGTAAAATTTTCCCAAGAAGAAAGTAGTTTTCTCTACTAGTAAGATTTATAGAATTCCGAATTCAGAGTGTCTTGAGTTTAAAAGAGTTCTAAGTTCTTGAGCATTATTGAAGTTTTACTCTCCATGAGATATATGCATGAGTTGGAAAGTATTGTTTAAATCTTTCTTTAGTCTTCGAGTAATGAGAATAAGAGAAGAGTTTAGATTTTAAAGCTAAAGTATAATGACTTACGAGCTCTGTGTTACATGCTTTATTCTACATGATTTATGATCTTATTATATTAGACTTATTCAAGTTATACGAGTCATTCATATTTGCATGCATGATTCGATTAAAGAGCATGGATATTGTTTTATGTACATATATAAACCCCCATATACTCAGTACATTCCCAAGTGCTAATCCACATATACGTCTATGTGTTACATTGTCGTATAATATAGGTTCGGGTGCTCAGTCCCAGCCTCATCAGTAATTTTTGAGTACCGTTGTCTATATCTCTACAGTGGTGAGTCCTCAGGGTTCGAGGACCTATCTTTAGAAATTTTAGTTTTGTTAGTAGACATATTATTGCTTTCAGTTCAGTTTGAGTCAGTAGGGGACCTGTCCTAATGGCTCTCTAGTAGACTTGAGTAGTAGAGGCTTTGTCAGACTAGTTATCAGATTGTTAGTATGTTGAGATTTCCAGTTTTATGGTCGTCTGGACCGGGTATTTTCTTCGTATTTCCTATCATTTGACATATAATACCAGTGTTTTGTTTATTTCATCTCAAATTGAGTTATTATATGTAGTAATAGGCTCAAAGGGTTAGCTTGGGGCTACTTGTAGCCTTAAGAACTATGTGATGTTCTGGGAGGAGATTTTGGGACGTTACATTAAGTAAGCATATGAATAGACTAGTGAAACTCTACATTATAAATGTCAACCTGAGGTATTGGGGCCTGAGCATCATCAGCTTGGGAATCTCGAGAAGGACTAATAGGAATAAGTGAAACTCCACATGTGGTAGTACAATCAAGAGTAGGGACCCTAGACTAGGTCTGCACTCTATAAGCAAGTCGAATTCCATCCACACTGTCCTCAAGTAGGAAAAGGGCAAAGTAGAGTTCCTATGAACATCAGATCTTTGGGGAGGCATGATCTGAAACTTGAAAAAACCAAGAGTTAGGGAATTTCATGACATCAGACTCTATAGCCCAAAATAGAACACAAAAAAGAAAAATATTCAAAATTCCTTGTAGCATCTCCTTTATAAGTGTGGCATGCTACACACCTATAAAAGCGACTCTACTCGACACGACTTTGTGGACACCCAAAGACCCTGAACCTACGCTCTGATACCAAGCTTATCACAATCTGAACCAGGGCCTAGTTGTGATATGTATCTCAAGCCCACCGTGGATCGGAGACCACCCCTATAAACTAACCATCTGGGTAGAATATAGATAAATAAGGAAAGATAACTAGAGTATAAAGATAAGACATTTAATGCAACTCAAATGGAACTAAGAGTTCAAAATAATGACCAACATATAATTTTCCACAAAGCCTTTAACAAAACCGAATATCATATTAGGTTGGGACATTTCCCCCAACTATAGCCAAAAACAAATCTAAAAGAGACTATCTAAGAAAAACATAATAAAACCAAGAAGTAACAGGATTTTCGAAAGATGGAGGCTCACTACCTCAAGTTGACCGACCGCAGACCAAATTACCTAATACTGCACAAAGTAATAGAAGAACCCCTAGAACCCTACATAATGAAATGATGCGACGTTCGAGGATGGTTAGTGGGATGAGCACTATCATGTAACTTAGGGTATGGGATAAATAATGACATTTCAAGACAATCCAAAACTCCATGTACATGTTCACATATATATATGTATATGTATATATATATATTTATAAAATGTCGGTATAGGGTACATGATTTAAGCATAAGATTTAAAACCATTAACTTGGATTGTGTATCTCTAATCTTCCTAAGGGCACTCATAGGGTATATGGGTTCAGCTTCCCCTACTGAAAAGGCCCCAGTACGAGTTAGTCACACAAACAAGAGAAATTTGAGAAAGGGCTAGGGAATCCACATTATATATAGTGTGTGTGTGTGTGTGAACTATGCACACGGTCACCAAGACCCCTACGCCGACAAATATGGTTTCTTGTATCGGTCCCCTTGGGATCTTTACCTTTCACGTCGAGCTACACAACCCCTTATAAGCCCAAATTAAAACCATTTACACAAATTCCTATCCATTAACCAAGGAGTCTTTTAATTAAAAATTTACTATTGGTATTGTCAAACCAACCATTTTAGCCAAATTGACTCCCAAGTTCCAATTTAAAATTATCCATAGCCACCAAGGCCTTCCAAACCATTTTAATCCTAAACCATGGCCTCCAAAGCCATTCAAAATCATTTTATGTTCCATTAACCTATTATGCAATGCAAGGTTCCAAGAGTAAGTAAAATGGTGCATATATCCATGTTTTCAAAACCAATTAAACTAGTTGGGTTGAGGTTAAAGCCAATTTCAAACCATTAAATCATAAGATTTGGGAAACCCCATGTTTCCCATTCTAGTTCCCATACCCATGAATTTATTCAGTTTAAAATCATAAAATAAAAGTATGAATAACCAATTCAAAACCATGGGAAATCAAATCATGTAACAACCATTCCAAATCCCTCAACCCATATACAAAACCCAACAATTAAACCACATTGATAACAATTAAATACATGCTTTTATATAAAATCAATTTAGGGAAGAGATACATGCATGAAACACAATGGAATTTGGAAGAGAAATCATAATTAGAAGCTTAGATAATCAAGCCCTTAAAACCCTAGCCTTTCTCTTGCTTGTAATTTTAAGAAGAGAGAATATGTGTATTGATTTGTTAAATAATAAAAAAGGGACCCCTTAGGTGTTTTAAGGTCTTGATTATCTAAGCTTCTAATTATGATTTCTCTTCCAAATTCCATTGTGTTTCATGCATGTATCTCTTCCCTAAATTGATTTTATATAAAAGCATGTATTTAATTGTTATCAATGTGGTTTAATTGTTGGGTTTTGTATATGGGTTGAGGTTAAAGCCAATTTCAAACCATTAAATCATAAGATTTGGGAAACCCCATGTTTCCCATTCTAGTTCCCATACCCATGAATTTATTCAGTTTAAAATCATAAAATAAAAGTATGAATAACCAATTCAAAACCATGGGAAATCAAATCATGTAACAACCATTCCAAATCCCTCAACCCATATACAAAACCCAACAATTAAACCACATTGATAACAATTAAATACATGCTTTTATATAAAATCAATTTAGGGAAGAGATACATGCATGAAACACAATGGAATTTGGAAGAGAAATCATAATTAGAAGCTTAGATAATCAAGCCCTTAAAACCCTAGCCTTTCTCTTGCTTGTAATTTTAAGAAGAGAGAATATGTGTATTGATTTGTTAAATAATAAAAAAGGGACCCCTTAGGTGTTTTAAGGTCGTGGGTGTTTTAAGGTGTTTCTCTTGCTTGTAAGTTTAAGAGGAAAGAATATGTGTATTGCTGATGTGAAAGATTTTTCCAATTATTCATAGTTTTATTCCCTTTCCTTTTTCTCTTGCTGATGTGAACTATAACACACTAAACTACAAATATAATATGGTACTAAATCCTTAATAAGAATCTTATCAACAAATGATATTAAGGTAGCTATTAATAATTCCTTTAGTAATAATTCCAATTTATGCTATGTCTAAGGTCTTGTTAGAAGGTCCATTGAAGCCAAAGGAGGCATTTAGGGATATACTTGGACTCATAATGGACCAAGACTATTAGTATCAGGATTATTAATGCATAAAGATCTTCTGTTGTATCATTGAAGCAATTCGATCGTTGATATGGCATCAAAGTCATTTGATATTGTAGTGATAGATGTTATATGTTCAACACATTATTTATTATAAATATCATTGAAAACGGTAAAAAGAGGAATATTATATGCCACAACATTTAAACCTTCTTAATAAATGAACGATTCCTAAAGTCCGGCCCAAACTTATATACCCAATCAAAACTTTTGAAAAATTGGGTCTTAAAAATGTTGTTAAAACAACTGAAGAAACTATTACTGTTTATGATGATCATGTCACTTTTAGATTAATATCTAAAAGTGACTTGGCTTCTCATAGGGAAACCCACATATTTATGCATATTGATATAATACAAATTACGTTTAAAGTACTTACTTTAAGAGGTTTGCCTGAGAATTTTATGGCTACTTTAAGGGATAAAAGGAATCAAAATTGGAAAAGTCTCTTATAGGGACTGTACAAATAAGATTAGCCTTTGGTTGGATATATTTTGATGTTTATCCTAATTTACAAATATCTTCGAATGATGAGAATTCTCTAAATGCTTTGATATTAAGTGTTAAACTACATGGCTATAATTATATGCTAGGAACTGAAGTTATATGTATATGTTATAGAATTTATTATAAGACTTTATATACTCTAAATCCTATTTGTAAAATTATGGATTTTACAAATAAAAGTATTTAATAGAAACTAATTTTGGTAAATAAAAATTTATTACTAGAAGACCTATTAAATGGGATGAAACTGATTCTCCCAAAAAATGAATTTTTGAGGAAGCTACCCCTTCTCAAAATAATAGGAATAATAAAATTGCTGAGGTTGAATAGACCACATATAGTACTATTAAAATTACATTTTTGGAACCCATGCCTCTAATAAATAGAGCTTATAATCTTAGTATTGCATCTAGATTAATTATATCAGCTTCTTATATCTCTCCAATTAATAATATAATAAATTCTCCATCTAGAGCGGTTACTTCTCGTATTAGGAAAAATAATAGAGTTAGTGTTATTAGATAATGTTATTCCATACTTAGACCCAATTGAGTCCGAAATAGATTTTCCTACAGGTTTAAAATGAACAAAAATAAAATTGATTTTAGTCTGGGATCACCGGTAAGAAAAAGAATCTCAAATGAGTTCTTTAAATCCAAGTGGGGACTTTTAGAAAATGTTTTTCTCAAAATTTTAATAAAGAAAAAAAGAATTTATTTCAGGAAGAATTTTATAAGGATTTTTTCAATTAGAATAAAATAATTGTTTTTATTCCCTGGTTTATGTCAAGATATGTTGATAGTTATATTTTCATGTTAGAAAGAGATTATAAACTAAGTAGTGGTGAAATCATCAAGTCAGTATTTCCTCCTCAACAATATTTTAAACTTGAAAAGGATGATAAAATAGTTTATGTTGTTGCATTTGCAAAATTACTTTAAAATGATATTGTTATTATTATCGCCCAATATGTTAATACTATGATTAAAAAATAAAATAATGATAATATTTATATGAGCATATTGGGTGAACAAATTATTTTTATTCATGAAAGAATTGATAAACTATTTTCTAAAATATAGAAAGTAGATCCTAATGATACAAAAGGAAAAGAGACATCTTGGGTTTAGATATTACTAACCCATGTTGTATAATGATTTTTTATAATAAATCAAGATGTTTAAAATGTATTTCCACTATTTTTTAAAATACCTGATATAAAACAGCCCACAAAACTCAACAACAACACCAAGGCAGCAACAACAACACAAGATAACAACAAAACAAAGAAACAACAACTAACAGTTTCACTAAAACAACAACAAATGGTTACAAGAAAGTAAAGATAGTGAGACATATACTAATACAAGGGATAGAAACTAAAGGATGTTTCAAATCCTATAACCCTTAAGACTTATAATAGTAACACCAAATTCTTACGAAGACACAAAAGGGAATCTAACACTCAAGCACCAACATTTCTAGCCAATTTTGTAATACAAGTGAATCCACACTTGTTCTTGCCGTAGTTTCGATTACTATACTCGGTCTCAAGAGATGTTTCTTTCAATATCATTCAACAACTAAAAGTAAAATACCTAACATTAGCCTACCTATAGTCTTATTACAATAAATATGAAAAGTCCAGAATTCCCTTAATGAAGGGGAAACAAAAGGCGCCCTTGGAGTGTATGATAGGGGCGTATTTGGAGTGTTCCAAAGCCCTCTTCACACTTCAACTTGCACACTCCCTTGGTTGGATTCAATACACACTCATATACATTCGTCTTCATGATCATCCTGTATCATCTTCTTCATCTTGAGAGGAATTTGACCTCAAATTCATGGCCTCATTGCTTTTAACAAGGTACTTCACAGGCACCATCATGCGGCCAGACATCTTCTCCATATTCTTCATTTTTCACCTTTTTTTTTCTTGCTCTCCATCTTAAGGTTTTCTATCAATCTCATCTTATTCAATTCCCACCTCTTCTCCAAGATATTCCAAATATGAAGGCTTACTTTGATTGAATTGAGACCCATATCTCTATCTTGGTGGCAGGTTTCTTTTTGGTCCCCTTAACCTACTCTTCTTTCATGCCCTAGGTATCCCCTTTGATTCCTACATGGACTTGTTAGTTTTGGTGAAGTGGAGCTTGGAAGGGAAGAATTTGATTTGGTGGAGGTTGAGGTCTTTGGTTAAGTGTATCTTGGATGGGAAGGTTTGGGTTTAGTGGAGGCATTTGTCTTCCAAGTCCTTCTTGTTGGACTAGATCGAATTATGGGGAAAGTGGACTATTTAGGTCTCGGTTTTGAGATTAATTGGTAGCTTAGCTTGTGGCATTTTGTGGTGGTCTTGGAGGATTGAACATTTGATGTAAAATTTCGAAGGTAATGGTGGTGGAAGTGTTTTGGTCATGTTCACTTAAGGAAAAATGATGTCGAGGAGTAGAAGCACGAGAGTTCCTTTGAATCCCCACACGATCCAACCTCTCCCACAACAATGACACATCTGTTTGAACCTTTACCATGCTTCGGTTGAGAGCCTTAATCCCGGCCAAGATAGTACTAAGAACATTGTTATCCACGGTTTGAGAAGTTGTACCCTCGGTTTCCATTGTACCTAATAAATTACCTTCAAAACAACAAAGAAGTTAGTTGTAAAAGTAAGATCCGCACACTCTCCTCTCTTTGGATACTTCACACTTGGTCTCACAAGTGTTGTAAGTTAACTTGTACTCTGTGAGGCGTTGAGTGGTAAACGAATAAAAAAAAAGATAAAAGACACACAACGAATGTAGACACAAAGAAATAGAGACTAAGGATTCAACAAGGGAGACTAACAAAACAAGAATAAAAACTAAGAATCTAAATTTTTTAACCGTATGGAAATGGTGATGTGGCTGCCTTGAATTAATTGTGGATTTTGAAAATTATTGTTTTTCCAACTTTGAATTTTTGTTCAACTTTAAACTTGTGGAAGAGTAAAACCAATTTTGGAGGGGAAGACAACAAGTTTGGAGCCCTTTTCACATTCAAAATAGGGTTGACTTTCTTTGCACCTTTTGGGGCAAAACACATTTTTGAAGGGTGGTTGGCTCTTTCCTCTTTTGGTTAGTCTTGAAAAATCCCCCTTACTCCTTTTTGGTAAAAAGTATTTTGGAAAGCTTTTTGTCCCCTTACTTCTTTGGTATAATTTTAGGACTTGTTTCATGACAAATAAGAATGACTACACTCTTCCCAATTGGTCTTAAGATCAAACAACTACTATTGAAGATTCTTCTTGTCACAAGACATGAAGATTGGTCAAGAACACGAAGAATCTTCAATAAAGGTTTGAAGTCCAAGGTTCAAGTTGAACCTCCAAATAACAACACTCTTTTCAAACACAAATTGACAACAACAATACCAACAACACACCTTCAATCTGTGTATTTACAACAACAACACACAACAATGTTCAAACTTTGAATCCACAACAATAACAACAACACTTTGGCAAAACTTTGAATCCTTACAACAATAACACAAGTAGGAGTTCAACTTGGATTTTGACTCTATTAATGTTAGTGAAGAATAAACTAGCACTAAAAACACTCAAAATACACGAAATACTTCTAGATCTAGACTCCAAAGTGTCGGCCAAGACTCAAACAAGAACAACCACTTTTTTTGAATTTTCAAGCAAGCAAGCCCAAGATTGATCTCTTGAGAAAAAAATCAGCCTTGCTCTGATACCAAATGATACAAAACAGCCCACAAAACTCAAGAACAACACCAAGGCAGCAACAACAACACAAGATAACAACAACACAAAGAAACAACAACCAACGGTTTCACTAAAATAATAACAAATGGTTACAAGAAAGTAGAGATAGATAGTGAGACATACACTAATACAAAGGATAGGAACTAAAGGATGTTTCAAATCCTAGAACCCCTAAGACTTACAATAGTAACACCCCACTCTTACAAAGAGACAAGAGGGAATCCACCGCTCAAGCACCAATGTTTCTAGCCAATTTTGTGACACAAGTGAATCCACACTTGTTCTTGCCCTAGTTTTGATTACTATACTCTTTCTCAAGAGATGTTTATTTCAATACAATTCAACAACTAAAACTAAAAGGCTTAACATTATACTACTTATAGTCTCATTACAAAACAAAGATGAAAGTCTAAAATGCCCTTAATGAAGGGGAAACAATAGGCGCCCTTAGAGTGTATGATAGGGGCGGATTTAGAGTGTTCCAAAGCCCTATTTACACTTCAACTTCCACACTCCCTTGGTTTGTTTCAATAAACACTCGCATACGTCCGTATTCATGATCATGCCCATATCAATACCAGTATATCATCAATATAAATAATTATGAAATTGCTAAAAGACATGAAAATGTCATTCATGATATTTTGAAATTCATAGGAGACATTTTTTAATCCAAAGGACATGACATATCATTTGAATTGACCCATAGGGACATTAAAAGCAGTTTTGTAATTATCTACTTCGACAATTTAAATTTTCCATTATCCTAATTTTAAATTAAATTTTAAAAACATAATGGCATCATATAATATATCAATAAATCCTTTTTATTAGGTATTGAATACCTGATCTATTTTAAAATTTTACTAAGAGGTTTATAATTAATAACTAATTTTGGAACTTCTCTTTCCTAATCCACCTACTTATTAACATAAAAAGCAATACATGACCATGGTGATTTGAAAGGTTTTATCATGCCTTTATTTATTAAAAAATCAATCTCTTTTTTTCATAGTTCTAAATATTCTAAGTTCATTTGGCATGGCCTATCTTTAGTGAAAATATAATCGTCTTTAAGATTTTCTTCATATGAAAGGCTCATATATGTTTTTTTCTTTGTCAAAATGTATTTGGATAATTTCCACAAATTTCAAAGGAAAATTGATTTTCAAAAATTTAATTTTTCCACTCAATTCAGGATTTTGTAAAGTCTCTTCAATTGTTAGAGTCAATTTTCTAAAAGTATTTTGTCTTTTATTCCATTTAAAGACCTTGAATAGGGTGGTGAAATAAAATCAAATTTTATTTCCTTATTATCAAATGTTCCAGTTATACCATTTCATTCCACTTGTTAGGTAATAGGATATAAGTGAACAAAAAATAGGACACTTAAAATAATTTCATCATTAATATTTTTTACCAAAACAAAGATTTCTGGCATAAATGATTTATCTTGACAAATTTAAATATATGCCTTGAAAATTTTGCATTCAACTCCCATTTTATGACCACTAGCATTTCTTAAAATATGAATTGTTTTATAAAAATATTTAGAAGATATTAAGATTTCTTGTATACAGTTATAGTCTGCCCATTATCAATAAGAGTTGTAAATCTCTTTTGGCATTATAATCAATTAAAAGAGTAACTTTCGACAAAAAAATTTGACGGTCTATAACTTAGAGAGCTTGGAGAAATCTCTCTTCTGGTGTATCTAGTATATTATCTATAGTACTTGTGACAAGGTATCTTCTAAATTAGAAATTCTTTTATCTAATGCCATATTCTTACTTTAGATTATCAATATCGATCTTCAAATCATGAGTTGTTGCGGGAGTACTAGAAACTCACTCCTTTTATTTAAGGATTCTTTGAATTTTGGACATAGTATAAGGTTCTTTTTTAGAAGGAATTTACCATTGTTTTTAGTGAAACCAGTAGAGGGTTTTTTCCATATTTTCTATTAGTTGAGAACTAATCTCAGGATCTTTGATAATCTTCAAAAGTTCTGCTAACTTATCATTTTTAAGGAAATTAACATTTAGATCCTTAAATTGAGAATAGATATTATAAAACTCTTCATCACCCTTGTTATCTCAAGGCTATCCTAATTGACTAGGTATACAATCATCTTCAGAGGACATATAATCCTCAACATGAAGGACTCTTAAAAGAAAAAATACTTTTAAAAAGTTGACAAGTTGATTTTTTAAGAAATAAAATTTAAAGTCTAACAATTTTAAAGATTTCACAAAATCCTAAATTGAGTGAAAATTTTGAATTTTTGAAAAATCAATTTTTGTAGAAATATGTGGAGACCACCCAAATACATTTTGGCAAAAAAAAAATATGTGGTCAACCTTTCATATGAAGAAAACTTTAAAGGAGATAATATTTCTACTAAAGCTAGGTCATGTCAAATGAACTCAGAATATTAAGAACTATGCAAAAAAGAAATTGATTCTTTAATAAATAATGGCCTTATAAGACCTTCCAAATCACTATGTTCATGTACTTGTACGCTAATAAATAGCCAAAACAGGAAAGAGGAGTTTCAAGATTAGTTATTAATTATAAACCTCTTAATAAAGTTTTAAAATGGATCAAGTATTCAATCCTAATAAAAAAGATTTATTGGATAGATTATATGACCTATTATATTCTCAAAATTTGACTTAAAATCAAGATATTACAAATTCAAATTGTCAAAGAAGATGAATACAGAACGGTTTTTAATGTCCCTATGGGTCAATTCGAATGAAATGTCATGCCTTTTGGATTAAAAATTCCCTCTCTGAATTTTAAAATATTATGTGTAATGACCCTCTTTCCTCGATTTGCATGCATTTACGACATTTTTAGACTTCCCATGATGGCTACAGATCATTTATGACTTACCAAACTATCTGTTTAGTTATCAAATAGTGTGTTTAGTTTTTATGCTCATTTTCCTATGTTGGATCTTTCGCTTTAGCAACGCAAGGTGTCTACTTTAGCGACATCAGGGGCTTTTAATCCCTTTCCTCACCCTATTCTCCACCATTTCTTTCACCATTTTCAGACCAATTTGTGAGTTCAAAGATACGAAAAAATGGGTAATCATCCATTAAAGATAAGATAAGATAGACTAACACTTTTTGGTCATTTCCCATTAATTTTTTCTTCAATTTCCATCCTATTTCATGGTAAATTCTTAGAAATTAGGTTTTTAAATTCTTGAACTTTAGGGGCTGATTTGGACCCTAATTATTGCACCATTTGTTCTCAAATTTTGAGCACACATTCCTTGTCCTTCTAGGAACCTCATGACAAATTCAATTTTAGATTCCATTTGACACCCCGTGGGCCCATTCTTGACCTGAATTTTGATCCAATCCATAGTATAGCAACATGAGTCTTATTTTACTTCTAAACACGTGTAGATTAATATTTTGATAAAGTAGTGGTATTTTGAGATCATAGAGCAAAGCCGAATGATTTATGAGTGATTCAAGGATTTGCGGTTCAGCATCAAGGTAGGCTTCTGTCTACTCTTCTTCATTTGATAGTGTATTATATATGTTGCATGCTAGATAGGGATGTTAGGATGTGATTATGGGTAGAACACCATGACTTATCATAAATTATAAGTTTTGAGATTAGAAGGGTGAATCGACCCTCGAGGTGAAATACGTCTTATGCTTCTAGGATCTTATTACCCTAAGTTACTAGCATGTTAGATATAGTTGAGGAAAATAACCCCTTTAGTATAAGGTTTACTACTTGACACGATGGATTATGATGGTTTTTCGGATTATGATATGGTTATGCTAATTATATATATATGATTGAGCCCAAGTCATGATTATAATATTAGTTGTATTTCAGGTGAGTGATTTATTCTTGTAAAGAACGTGGTTTAGTCTATCTATGTTTAGATGCGTATAATTATATTATTTTGAATACTGGTGATGGCATTATATAGATTCGGTACTTTCATGATCACTAAATGGTACGTTCCAACTAAAAATATGGTTTTACTATTGTTTTTCCCAAAAGAAGAATTATTTCCACTTTTTACTTTTATAATAGATTCTTTCGTAATGGGAATGTTACCACCTTAATGAATGATATATGAGCTTTTGAGACTAAAATTATATTTTATAGATTTGACCCCGAGATAGATTTCGATCCATAATTTTACTACTATAATTTAGTTTGATCAGGAGAGATTCTGACACTTTATACACTTGTAAAATAATTAAGTCTCAAAGCTTACCCCAGGAAATGAATTTACATACTTACACTCTTTTAGCCACGATTCAAGTCTGTATATTTATTACATATATATATATATCTATGGTATTTGATGGAGTAGAAGAGGAGGAGGAGGAGGATTGAAGATCATAGATCGGGACCAATTCAACATTTGTAGGTACTCCAAAACCCTTTAGGGACTCCTTCATCCGTGAGACTGCATGCTAGATAATAGAGGTCAATGTAGATCCTATCTTTGCGATTCGTCGAGCTGGAGGAGGTGTATACACTGGGTTATGTTATGTAACTTAGATTGGTTTTGGTATCATCGATTTATGTTCATTTACGTGCATTAATTCTTGCATGGGGAGTTGCATGGGTATGGGTTATGGGTGTTGTTTGTTATGTGTTGTGCTAATTGAGCCTTTCGAGTTATAGGGCCAAGTTTAGGTATTATTTGTCTGGGCTAGCTAGTTAATTTATTGTTATTATTATTATTATTAGCTCGTGGCATGGTTATGGACTAGCATAGAGATTTGAGGTGTAATTCTGATATCTTTCTCTTTTGATTATTTTATCATGGATAGTTATCTCATGTTTAGATATGTGGATTGGGGACCAAGTTTATACAATCATTAGCTCCTGCTTGATTAGGATGCCTTGAGATGCTAGGTTGACTACCTTAGGTTGTACCTTTGAGTTAGTCTTATACACACACACACACATACACACACACACACACACATATATATAGTTACGAAAGTGCTGTATATCCCTCTAATCCCTCATTTATTCATGTTGTATATCCATTCCTTGACCTTGTATACTACTATATATCCTTTTTCTACCCTTTGTTTGCATATTAGCTAGTGATATATGGTATAGTGATTTAGTTTCTTGTAATGCCCCGAGATTCCATCCCGAGACGCCACACGATGCTTATGACCCTGAAGGAATATAATCTAACCCTTTACTGATATTTATACCTGTACACTGCATAATATAGGAAATAAATGCGGGAACTAGCCATAAGGTCCAACACATCTATGAATACTCATAATATAGAAAACTGAATACTAATATATACTCTCTGGAAAGCCTCTAAACTGTCTAAACTATGGATTTGATGGGACAGGTCCCCAACTAACTTCGTCAACTAAAAATAAACAAAGTCTGAAATAATAATAGTAAACTGAGATTCGTCCTCGAAAGAAGAGGACTCATTGCTACTGCTGCTGACTAGGACTGAACTGTTGAGGATACTCTAGATCCTGTGCCTATGAACCTATGGTATCAAATAAGACACCATAGCACAAATGCATCAGTACAGAAATGTACTAAGTATGTAGATGGGGTAGGATAATGCAAGGGCTTATGCATGTACAATATCTAAACTGAAATAATCATAAAAGATGCCGCATGAGAACACATACATGAATACACAGACCATGAACATAATCATCTCAACTCTAGATACTGAAAGTCGGATACCACTTTACTGCGGACTGAACTTACTGCTGACACTGAGATACTGAATCACTGACTCATCTGATACTGATAACTAAGGATCCGGATATACTTACATCAAGGACTGAATTCTGAGCTTTCTACTTTCGACTGACAGAATTAGAGATCAACTTTTCTAAAAGATGACTTTGGAAGCTTTATCAACGATAAGAAATATGATTATATCTGAATCTGACAATAAGAATATTCAATAGAAATATGATATTGTGATCAAGCCTGTCTGGAGGCATATCTCTGAATATGATATCAAACAACTGTATATAAGACCAAGCTTATCTGACGGGATAGTCCATGAATCAATGGAACTATTTGAGTTTCTCATAAAGATAGATGACTATATCTAACAGTCCTGATTTCTGAAGATTGATTTTGAAACTGAGACTAAATCTGAAACTAAAACTATGGGAAGTAGTCATCTAGCCGACATGCCTCTACTATCTCTTAGGGGTCCAGCCTATACCCCCGGCTGGGAGGGTGCCAATACCGGCCACGAGTAAAGACAATATCTTTATGTGACCCTCATCTATCAAGTACTCAAACGAGAATGGTGGAGCCCTTATCTAATAGGTCAATCCACCTTATCTACCCTCAACTAGTAGGTATGATGTCTCAACCTATGCTGGCTACGTAGTTCTGGAGTGCAAGGATTGCTTTTAAGAATCACACTCTCTACTAGTAGGTGAGTTCCCATCCTTAAGCTCGCTCGGTGCTAAGTCCCATCCCAACTGAAAGACACTGATCTTATTCTTAACTGAACTTAGACTAAGCTACATTTGATATTGATCATGTTTTTTAAAAGATCAGACTGAGTTACGCTAAGATTACTTAGTTTCTTATCAGATGGAAAAGGTATCTAATCATGTATCTGATTGACGATGCAGAGTTTGAATAGATTACTCAAATCGCTTTTGAGATTAGAATTGAATTAGTTGAATACTATTAGATCTAAGTTGATTACAGGACTGAGGCTAGATTACTAGCGATACAGAGATTATAATGATAACTGAGATTACTGAGCTTTCTTAAGTTCTGCACTTGTCTGAGGATACAGAGTTCGATAGTTCACTGAGTTTTGAGAATCATGGCTCGACTGGAGTTTTCTAAAAACTGACACAGGCTCTAGATAATAGCTCTATTGTTGGGTATAAATACCCCCAGGACTTGATAGCATAAAAGTAAAGCATAATTATTCATTCATCATTACGATCGTTCATTCATCATCACAATCATTCATGTATCATCATAATTATTAAAGCATCTTCCCAATCATTAAAAAATCTCTCAAGTAATTAGGAATCACAAATGTCTATTCATCATCACAGTCGGCAAGGGGTCACTTTAAGCATCTCGGAAATATAATCATATAATAATGTAGGGCACACATGCTACTAGATCTTGCTCCATTCAACAAGGTTTTACCTCAGTTATTTCATACCTATATTAGTCTTGACATGTGTTTAGATATCACATAGCTTGGGGAAACTTCTTTCTATCATGTCACAACTTACTTGCTAACTACTTGACATGTATTAAAAACTTAGCATCTATCAAAGAGCACATAATCGGGGAATTTACAACCATCATATCTGGACTTGTTCACTAGGGTCTATCAAAAACCACTTGACATGAATGATTTTACACCTACTTGGGCATTTCATGCTATTTGGCACATTTCACTCACTAAGGCATATTATCAAACACTAGGCATGCATGGACTAGCTCACAATTTTGGAGCTTCACATTCAACATACTATAATGGCTCTTATGCTTCACCTAAGCTCTTTATCAAACCTATGGGGAACATTATTCACTTATTCAACCATTTCTACACCCAAAAGTCATGAACACATCACATGGAAAAACAACTTCAAGAGGGTCTATCACAAACATCACATGAATTCCACATACTAGGGTCAAAGCTCATAAATTTTGTAGGCAACCATAAATCAAAACTCAACAACACATTAAACATCAATCTAAACTCATACAAATTATTAACAACTTATAAAAATAAAAATCTTTTAGTTTTAAAAAGGGTTCTTGAGCTTCTTAGATGAAAGGGACCCAAGAATCAACATCTACATACCTTAACCTTTGGAATAGGATGAATTCTAATGCTTGAGACTCTATCTGCACTTGTAATAAATGATTCTCGAAGCCCACACAATGAGGAACTTAATTCTTAAAGAAAGCTTAAAGATTTATGGATGAATTTTAGAAGATTAGGGTTCTTAATGAAATCCTAATTAGATATTCTTAAGAGAATTGGAATAAAAAATGATGAAATTAGAGTTTTGGAAGTGGGTTCTCATATTTATAGAGGCTCACAAAAGGTGGGAAATAACCAAAATAACCTTGAAAAAACGTCTCTAAATTGCTAAAAAAAATGGCTAACGACATTTGTGACAGGCCGTCAAACCTGTGACAGGCCGTCACAAAAGGGTGGATTTTATGATTTTCTACCTAATTGTGATGGCCTTTTGTGATAAGCTGTCAGATCTGTGATGGGCTGTCATAAAATGTCGTCACATATTTTCCAGACTGACATGCTGGAGTAAAATGGGAATAACTCTTTGCTCCAATATTGGTTATTGACAAAATTGGTATCGTTGGAAAGATAATTCAAAGAGGTTTCATTTGATATATAGTAGGTCCTCTAATTAGATATATTCAAGGAGTTATAGTTGATTGAAGTTGATCCAAATTTTGACGGTCACTAAAACTTGAACGATAGGAAAGTTTTCAACTCGTTCATGAGTTAGGGGACCTCTATGATCTTAATTTATGCTCAAATTGATTCCCACACGATTCAAAGTATTTCATACTTGGGAGGATATTTCTGAAACATTTTTGACTCAAATTTTTACTTTACCAAATACTCTCTAAGGCTCAGACTGGAAGAGGATTTTGCGGGGCATTACATTATCTCCCCCTTGATAACATTCGTCCTCAAATGTTGCTTGATAGACTAAGAATACGGGTCAATAGAACTTACTCAAGAAATGGAAATATCTCATATCAGGACTACGCAACTGGAATAACTGACATATAGAGTTCTCACACTAGGCATGCATATCTGATACATAGAATACTCGACTGAACACACGCTGATAAGTTGAACTCTCTCTACTAAATGTGCATATATAATGCATGAATTTCCGGCTAAGCCAACTTTTGAAAACACGACTTGACATTGCAACAATGACTGATGCTAACTTTATAAAGAAAATCTGAACATGCATCGGGATGAATCTAATGGCATGCAACATCATAATACTATGGGGTATCTCCCTCTTAGGACTCTATGTCCCTCTAAACACACTTTGTTAAAATACTGGAGCGGTGCGCGGGGTACCTACAGACTGGGTCATAATTGACCAATCAATATATGAAACTCATGCATGACTCATGCTAACACATAAGCTCAAAATAGGAGCAAAGGATCTAAAAATGCATATCGCAAATATGAAGGGCTCATAACATACCCGGGTCCATCTTAGGGATTCCTTCCCGATTAAGGTGAGCCTGAAACGCATAAAGTCTACCCTTTTGAGTTAGCACTCTATATTCTCATCTTATGTGGCCTGGCTCACCACACCCAAAACACACATCACTACCAACTCTACACATATCTTGGTGGTGCCTACCACACTCTCCACAACGCGGATGGGTACGAACAACACTAGCACTATTCTGGGCTTTGGAGCTTGCCACTCCCTTAAATCTGACACCCTCAAACACAGGTGTGGGTATACTAGCTGAAGATGGAGATGGAACTAAAAATTTCCGACCATACTGAGAACTACTAGCACCTTGAGACCCTGACTGCGAGAAACCACGACTACCTGTCTTGGCTCTCTTACTCACTCTGTAGTTTTCTATTATTTTATCTACCTCAATTTGTTGCGTATGCATCATTAGCCTAGAAAGATCCATATCTCTATTGAGCATGGCTGCTCTACACTCTTTCAACACATCACTTGATACCCCAGTCAAAAACTTACTCATACTCGCTCTAGGGTCAGCTATCAAGTCAAGAGCATACTTAGCTAATTGGTTAAACTTAAGACAATACCCTTTCACTGTCATGGAACCTTGCCTTAGGTTCATGAAATATTCTACCTTAGCTTCTCTCATCTCTAGAGGGAAAAACCTATCTAGAAAGGCACTCTAAAACTCTAGCCAAGTCACAGAAGCTGCATTTTTCTTTCTACTCTTCTCCCACATCACTACCCAATCATGAGCAATATATTTCAACCTATAAGATGCTAACTCAACACTCTCCTCCTCAAAAACATGCATAATCTGGGTGATCTTCAACATATACAAATCATTAACAACTAATAAACATAAAAATCTTTGAGTTTTAAAAAGGGTGCTTGAGCTTCTTGGATGAAAGGGACCTAAGAATCAACATCTACATACCTTAATCTTTGAAATTGGATGAATTCTAATGCTTGAGACTCTATCTGCACTTGTAATAAATGATTCTCGAAGCCCACACTATAAGGAACTTGATTCTTGAAAAAATCTCGAAGAATTTATGGATGAACTTTTAGAAGATTAGGGTTTTTGAGGAAACCCTAGATAGATATTCTTGAGAGAATTGAAAGAAAAAATAATGAAATTAGGGTTTTGAAAATGGGTTCTCATATTTATAGAGGCTCCCAAAAGGTGGGAAATGACCAAAATACCCTTGCAAAAATGATCTAAAATTGCTGAAAAAGAATAGCTGACGACATCCGTGACAAGCCGTCAGGCTCGTGATAGGCCGTCATGAATTGTCGTCACAAAAAGGGTGGATTTGGTGACTTTCTGCCTTAAGGTGATGGCATTTTGTGATGGGCCGTAAGGTTGTGATAAGTCGTCACAAAAGGTCATCACGGATTTTCCAAGCTGACACGCTGGAGTAAAATAAGTATAACTCTTTGCTCCAATATCGGTTTTGGATGAAATTGGTATCGTTGGAAAGATAATTCAAAGAGATTTCATTTGATATATAGTAGGTAATCCAATTTGATATATACAAGGAGATGGTCAATTTAAGTTGACCTAAATTTTGACGGTCACTAAAACTTGAACGATGGGAAAGTTTTCAACTCGTCCATGAGTTAGGGGACCTCTATGATCTTAATTCATGCTCAAATTGATACCCATACGATTTAAAGTATTTCATACTTGGGAGGATATTTCTGAAACATTTTTGACTCAAATTTTTGCTTTACCAAATACGCTCTAAGGCTCAGCCTAAAAGAGGATTTTGCAGGGCATTACATTATCTCCCTCTTGAGAACATTCATCCTCAAATGTCACTTGATAGACTGAGAATACAGATCAAAAGAACTTACTCAAGAAATGAAAACATCTCAATCAGGACTACGCAACTGGAATGACTGACATACTGAGTTCTCATACTGGGCATGCATATCTGATGCATGGAATACTCAACTGCTGATACTTATAGTTGAATTTTCATAATACACATGCATATCTGATGCATGGACTCATGACTGGGATGATCTCATGGATACCCAACTAAACACAAGCTGACAAACTGAACTCTATCTACTAAATGTGCATATCTAATGCATGAATGTCTGGCTAAGCTGACTTTTGAAAGCACAACTTGAAAATGCAAGGACAATTGATGCTAACTCCATAAAGAAAATATGAACATGTATCGGGATGAATATAATGGCATGCAACATTATAATACTATGGGGTATCTCCCCCTTGGGACTCTCTATCCCTCTAAACACACTTCGCTGAAATACTGAGGTGGTGCGCGGGGCACCTACAGACTGGATCATGATTGACCGATCAAGATCAGAAACTCATGCATGAATCATGCTATTATATAAGCTCAAAATAGAAGCAAAGGATCTATCAATGCATATCATAAAGATAAAAAGGGATCATAACATACCCGGGTCTATTTCTGGGGATCTTTCCTGATCAAAGAGAGCCTAAAGTGCATATAATCTTTTATGAGCTGAAGGACGACTACGCTGAATTCAGTGAATCTGTTATGAGATGAAGGACGACTACGCTGAATTCAGTGACAAAGCTTAGGATAGTCTCAAACTGTATGAACGGTCTCACCATATCTAAAGCACACATCACTACTGGCTCTACATACACCCTTATGATTCTTACACATTCTTCATACAGCGGGTAGGTAAGACCCCTACTCTCACTACTCTAGATCTTAGAGCGTGGTGCACTAGCTGAGGATGGAGTTGGGACTGAAAACTTTTGACTATAGTGATAACGGTTACCACTCTGTGATCCTTCTTAGGATAAACTATGACTACTTGTTTTGGCTCTCTTACTCACTGTCTCTCTTTTTTCATTCTATATGCCTCAATTTGTTGAATATATATGATTAGCTTAGAAAGATCTATATCCCTATTGATCATGACAGCTCTATACTCTTTCAATACATCACTTGATACCCCATTCAACAACTTACTCATACTCACTCTAGGGTCAGTTATCAACTCAGGAGCATACTTAGCTAATTGGTTAAACTTAAGACAATACTCTTTCACGTTCATGGAACATTTCCTTAGGTACATGAACTCTTCTAACTTAGCCTATCATATCTCTAGTGGGAAAAACCTATCTAAAAAGGCACTCTGAAACTCTAGCCAACTCATAGAAGCTGCATTCTCCCCTTTACTCCTCTCCCACATCACTATCCAATCATGAGCAACATCCCTCAACCTATAAGATGCTAACTCAACACTCTCCTTCTCAGAAATATGTATATCTGGGTGATCTTCTTTACCTTCTCTAGATAAAACTATGGGTCCTCACCCACTACTAACCCAAAGAATTCGGGCGGGTTCATTTTCATGAAACTTCTGATTCTGACTGCGGCTGAGTCCCTATCTTGCTGAGGTGGGGCTGCAGTCTGATGGTTCCCCTGAACATTAGTCACAGCTTGGGCTAGCGCCTAAAAATCTACCCCAAACTCTGCATATAACACACTCTTCTCAGGATCTACTTGTTATGGGGGTTGATCACCAACCTCACGGATAAAATCTCTACGAGGAGGCATACTCTGTAATTGGAAGAAACAAGTGGATTACACTGAGAACCAACTTGAACTCATGCTCACTCACATGAAATAATTACTTAAAGAAGGGAAACTGCTCCTAAGAACATCTTGTAGCCACTTGTATATAAATGTGGCGCTCTATACACCCATGCACAAAACTCTACTAGATGTGGCTTTTCAGACTCCCTAGGACACTCTTGAATTTTAGGCTCGGATACCAAGTTTTTAACGCCCTGAGATCCCATTTCGAGACGTCACACGGTGCTTATGACCCTGAAGGACACATGCTAACCTTTACTAATATCTGTACCTGTACACTGCATAATATCTGCAATAAATACAGAAACTAGCCATAAGGTTCAACACATCTAAGAATACTCATAATACAGAAAACTGAATACTAATACATCTATCTAAAAAGCCTCTAAACTATCTAAACTATAGAGTAGATGGTACAGGTCCCCAACTAACTCCCTCAACTGAAAATAAACAAAGTCTAAAGCAATAATAGTAAATTAAGATTCATCCTCGAAAGAAGAGGACTTACTAATACTGCTGCTGACTGGGATTGAACTGCTGAAGATACTCTGGATCCTGTACCTCTGAACCTATGGTGTCAAACAAAACACCATAGTGCAAATGCATTAGTACAGGAATATACCGAGTACGTAGATGAGGTAGGCTCATGCAAGGGCTCATGCATGCATAATATCTAAACTGAATAATCATGAAAATGTCGTATGAGAACACATACATGAATGTACAGAACATGAACACAATCATTGCAACTCTAGATACTGAAACTCGGATACCACCTTACTGCAGACTGAACTCACAACTAAAACTGAGATACTGAATCACTCACTTATCTGATACTGATAACTAAGGATCTGGATATACTTACATCAAGGACTTAACTTTGAGTTTACTATTTTTGACTTACAGAATTACAGATCAACCTTTCTAGTAGATTACTTTGGAAGCTTTATCAATGATAAGAAATATGATTATATCTAAATTTGACGACAAAAATATTCAATAAAAATCCGATACTGTGATCAAGCCTGTCTAGCGGTATATCTCTGAATATAATATCAAACAACTGTATATAATACCAAGCCTATTTGATGGAATGTTCCATAAATTAATGGAACTATCTGAGTTTCTCACTGAGATAAACGACTGTACCACACAGTCTTGATTTCTGAAGATTAATTATGAAACTGAGACTGAATCTGAAACTGAAACTGTGGGAAGTAGTCATCTAACCAACATGCCCCAACCTACCACAGGTGGGTCCAACCTCAATCCCCGGTTGGGAGGGTGCCATTACCGTGCCACGGGTAAAGACATTATCTTTTCTCTAAGGTCAGGCTCTCTGGCGGTGACCATCAATAGGATATCAAGATTTCTTGATTGGTGACTCTTTTTTTCTGTGCTAGCTACACAGTTCTAGAACACAAGGATTACTTCTAAGAATCACAACCTCTACTAGCAGGTGAGTTCCCATCCTTGGGTTCGCTTGGTGCTGAATCCTACTCCCAATTGAAAGACACTGATCTGATTCTTAACTGAACTTAGACTGAGATGAATCTGATACTGATCATATTTTTCAAAAGAACTGACTCAGTTACACTGAGATTACTTAGTTCTGTATCTGACAAAAAAGATATCGAATCATGGTATCTGACTGATGGTACAGAGCTTGAATAGATTACTCAAATCGCTTCTGATATTAGAATTACATCACTTGAATACTATTAGATCTGAGTTGATTACAAGACTGAGGCTAGATTACTAGCGATACAGAGATTGCAGAGATAATTGAGATTATTGAGCTTTCTTAAGTTCTACACTTGTCTGAAGATACAGAGTTTTATAATTCACTGAGTTCTGAGAATCATGGCTCAACTGGAATTATCGAGAAACTGACATGGGCTCTAGACAACAGCTCTATTATCGGGTATAAATTCCCCCAGGACTCGATAGCATAAAAGTAAAGCATAATCATTCATTTATTATCACAAGCATTCATTCATCATCACAAGCATTCATGTCTCATCACAATCATTAAAACATCTCATAATCATTAAAGCATTATCATAATCATTAAAGCATTTTCACAGACGTCGAGGGGTCACTTTAGGCATCTCAGAATCATGATCATATAGTAACGTAGGGGAAAACATGCTACTAGATCATACTTCATTCAACAAGGTTTTTACCTCAGCTATTTCATACCTATTCCAGTCTTTACATGTGTTTGGATATCTCATGGCTTGGGGAAACTTCATACTATCACGTCATAACTTACTTGCTAACCACTTAGCATGTATTAAAAGTTCAGCATATATCAAATAGCACTTAATTGGGGAATTTACAACCATCACAGCTCCACTTGTTCACTAGGGTATTTCAACAACCACTAGGCATGCATGGGTTTACACTTATTTGGGAGTTTCTTACTACCATGGAATAATTCATTCACTTGGGTGTTTTTATCAAACACTAAGCATGCATAAACTAACTCACAATTTGGTGTTTCCTATTCAGCATACTATAATGGCCCTTATGCTTCTCCTAAGCTCTTTATCAAACCTATGGGAACACGCTTTGCTTATTCAACCATTTCTACACCCAAAAGTATGAACACATCGCATAGAAAAACAACTTCAAGAGGTTCTATCACGTAAGTTCCACAGACTAGGGTCAAAGCTCATAAATATTGTACACAAACATAAATCAAAACTCAACAACACATTGAACATCCATTTCAACTCATAAACATAAAAATCTTTGAGTTTTAAAAAGGGTGCTTGAGCTTCTTGGATGAAAGGGACCTAAGAATCAACATCTACATACCTTAATCTTTGAAATTGGATGAATTCTAATGCTTGAGACTCTATCCACACTTGTAATAAATGATTCTCGAAGCCCACACTATGAGGAACTTGATTCTTGAAGAAATTTTGAAGAATTTATGGATGAATTTTTAGAAGATTAGGGTTCTTGAGAAAACTCTAGATAGATATTCTTGAGAGAATTGGAAGAGAAAAATGATGAAATTAGGGTTTTGGAAGTGGGTTCTTATATTTATAAAGGCTCCCAAAAAGTGAGAAATGACCAAAATACCCTTGCAAAAATATTCTAAAATTACTAAAAAAAATAGTTGACGACATCCGTGACAAGCCGTCAGGCCCGTGATAAGCCATCACGAATTATCATCATAAAAAGGGTGGATTTTATGACTTTCTGCCTTAAGGTGATGACATTTTGTGATGGGCCATCAAGCTTGTGACAAGTCGTCACAAAAGGTTATCACGGATTTTTCAAGCTGACACGCTGGAGTAAAATAAGCATAACTCATTGCTCCGATATCGATTTTGGATGAAATTGGTATCGTTGGAAATATAATTCAAAGAGCTTTCATTTTATACATAGTAGGTCCTCTAATTATATAAATACAAGTAGTTATAGTCGATTACAGTTGACCTAAATTTTGACGGTTACTAAAACTTGAACGATAGGAAAACTTTCAACTCGTCCATGCATTAGGGGACCTCTATGATCTTAATTCATGCTCAAATAAATTCCCACACGATTCAAATTATTTCATACTTGGGAGGATATTTCTGAAATATTTTGACTCTGTTTTTTGCTTTACCAAATACGCTCTAAGGCTCAGACTAAAAGAGGATTTTACGGGGCATTATATTTCTGAGTACATCTAGAATAGGATAGTTCATACTTTTTGCCTATTTAGTCTTGTTATGTTAGTTTTCTTGATATTTGGGATGTAATTTATATTCCTTCTTGCATATTATCTATATTGCATTATCTGGGAGCTTAGTCGATATTTTCCTGCTGAGTACAACGTGTTTGGTACTCATTCTACACTTTTGCAGCTAGCAAATCATAGTACGAGTTATTGCCATTGTTGAGTGTACCGTATAGAGCAGCTATGGATCATAGATTTGGGGTGAGCACCTGCTATTCGGAGTATTACTATTCTCCCTCTTATAGATTTGGTTATCCACTATATTGTAAGCAGAGTTGGGTCGTATCTGTGTATTCACTTGTACTCTCATTATATTAGCAGCTCTTGTACTGATTCCACTAAGTTTTGGAAGTGTCTTTTATATATATATATATATATATATGTATATATATATATGTATGTATATATATATATATATATATATATATATATATATATATATATTAGTCTTGTAATATATTTAGTCCGCATTTTTTCTTTCATTTCTCTTGGTAATCCATTACTAGCAGTTTCAGACTACAGATAGGATTACCTACATGTGGGTTGTAGTAGGTATCATAATGACCTGAGAAATCGAGTTGTGACGTTATGGATGACATTTTTATGCCCTATAGCAATTTCATAAAAGTGTATATTGATGATATACTAGTATTTTCATAAATAGGGGAAATGTATTTTAAACATCTTGATTTATTTTAAAGAATTATTATGCAAAATGGATTAGTAATATCTAAACCAAGATGTCTCCTTTTCAAACAAAAGTTAGATTTTCAGGACATGATATTGAAAATGGTAAAATAATTCTTATAAATATAAGCATTGAATTTGCTTCAAAGTTTTTGGATGTTATTACTAATAACACCAAACTATTGACATTTTTGGGAAGTTTAAATTATGTTTCTCCTTTTATAAAGGATCTTGCTAAAGATATATATAGTTTATATGATAGGTTGAAAAGGAATCTGAAATCTTAAACTGAGGATCATACTCACTCAGTCAAAAATATTAAAGCAAAGGTTACTAACCTGACATGTCTCACATTAGCCAATCCTAATTGAAAAAAAAAGTAGAGACAGATGCTTCTGATATTGGATATGGTGGAATTTTAAAATAATATCACCCATAAGATAAACAAGCATATATTATTAAATTTTATTTAGAAAAATGGAATAATATCAAAAAACAATGCAACTATTGCAAAAGAAATTCTTGCAATAGTAAAATGTGTTTTAAAATTTCAAAGAAAATTGTATAATCAAAAATTTTAATAAAAATTGATTGTTAGGAAGAAAAAATCATATTTATTAAAGATTTTAAACATGATATTTCTAAACAAATGTTTGCAAGGTGACAAGCCTTATTGGCTCCATTTGATTCTGAAATATAATATTTAAAGGGATCTGATAGTAGTCTTCTAAATTTTCTCACTAAAGAATATTTAAATTGAAATGTTTTCTCTTATGAAGAAAAAGTCACAAGTTTCAACCTCGCCCAAAGAGGAAGTCAAAAGTCAATAGTTGTGAGTATTGCGAGCACTTCGGATCTTAATAAAGATCACCAAATATATCAGGAATTCATGGATTTTATTAAATCCAAAAAAGGGAAAACAATAACCCTTCATATTCTAATGCTTTGACATATGATAATAATTAGAATATTGAATTATATGAACAAAATGAAGTGGATGAGGTAATACTTATTCTTGGTCAATATGATTTGAAATGAAAAGATGATCCATGGAAATTAATGCAGAGATACCTAGACACTACATCATATTCTACTACTGCATATAAAAATAAGATGCATTTTGCGATAATACTCTCTTATACAAGATCAGCTAAAATTCAACATTTTTATCCTGCTAATACAAAATAAGTTTATAACTTTAAGAAATTCATTATTAAAATTAGTTTTACTCTGAAAGAGTAGGGTCTTAGTAATCTTAAAGAAAAGATTATCTTCATTCAGAAAAAAAGATTTCAGTTAAATTTAACCATTGGGATTATGTTAAAAGCTTTAATAAAGCTCTTTTATATGAGAATCATAATAGGATATACTCATGATTTATAAAAATTGGTGCAAATGTTTTTAATTAAAAAATTCCTAATTAGATTGGACCATGGTGGATTAATTATGGACTGTCCATAAAAAATTTACCAGAACCATTCAAAATTTTATATGTTGAATGGGTACAAGCATCTCCAACATTAATAAAATTAGAGAAAGATAATATTTATTTTAAAGAATTTCTAGTATGTATTTTAAATGGTTCACTAAAGTATCTCTTTCCTTGTTTTCATACATTTTAGGTGTCTAGAGCTTTTCTAATTCTGTCCCAAGTAATTTATTACTTTCTAGGGCTGGCAGTTTGGTTTCTGGGTAGTTTGTTTGACAATTTTAGTGATACTATATATGTTCTAAAATATTTAATCTAAATTAGCATCTAGTAGAATATAATTTATTACCCTTCTAAAATGTTTCTATTTTGTATTAGATTCTTTAGTTTTAATATATCTATATTACTTTATAAATTGTTTTATAACTTTTTGATATTTTAAGTGGCGATGGTGAATCTAGATATGTTAAAATGTTATTATTATATAATAAAAGTTTTATTAGAAATAATCTTCTATTAATTATGGTATATTCAAAATAATGTATTTATTTTACCACGAACCTATACTATATCTGAGTATATACATAACGAGATAAGTAAAAGTTAGAGTTTCCACCTTCACTCCACATGTAAGTGGAGAAAGGGGTACAACATTATAAGTGATAAAGAGTGTCATTATTTATACTTGGCAAGTGGATGTGTGTGCCTAACTAATAATAGTCATGAATATTTTATTAATGAAAAGATGCTCATATATATCAACCAACATACTAATATATATGTATGTATATATATATATATATATATATATATATATATATTAATAACAATAAAGGGCAATAAGCAGGCACATCTTCGACATGCATGTTGGTGCTGCCTGTTTCAACTGTTTCAATCATAACTTTACTATAGTATCCCTAATTAATTAGTATAAGTCATTTAAGTATTAAAAAATTAATAATATTTAATAAAAATAAAATAATAAATTAACTCTTGATATTTTGTGTTACGTTCTTCAGCTGCTTCAATTGTAATTTTACTATATCACCCTTAATTAATTATTATAAGTCATCTAAGCATTAAAAAATTAATAATATTTAATAAAAAGGATAAATTGGACATAAAATGATAAATGAACTCTTGATGTTTTAAATTAACTTGATGTTTGTATGAGGCCCATTTAAATTTTTTCACATGTATTTTTTATAATAATTTTGTTATATCACTTCTAATTAGTCATTATATGTCATTTAAGACATGTCTGCTTCGTTGTTTCAATCGTGATTTTATTATATCAACCCTAATTAATTTTTATGGTCATCTAAGCATTCAAAAATAAAAAATATTTCATAAAAAGATAAAATAAACATAAAATTATATGTCAACATAAAATATTTGGTTGACTATCGAAATTATATTATGCCACAAAAATTACGATGGCAACTAAGAAGACATAAAGTAACATATATTATTTAAAAATGAGAAGACACGAAAACTGGGATGGAGAGAGTATTAATATCTTATTTAAAAATTATGCTAAAAGTATTATAGATCACATAATTAACAACGTAAAAAATATTCAATTGACTCTCGAAATTACATCGGTGTCACTTAAATTGGAGTAGAAGAAAAAGTATTATAAATCACAATAATTAAAAATTTAAATTATTTTAATGATTGATTATCTAAATTATATTTGTGTCACAAAAATTGAGACAAAAAATAACATATATTGGGCCTGTGCTATCACGGGCCCTTCAATGTCTAGGGGTGTGTGTGCGTATATGTGTGTGTATATATATATATGTACTACGAGGAAACAAAAGAAGGAAATTAAATTAGGTCATTAATTTGTTTAGGCTCAATTCGAGGAAGAAAATAAGTATCCCCATCAAATTATTCAAGCTCGAATTCTAGTGAGGCACTACTCGAAGGCTTCACGAAGGGGTTTTTTGCTTTGTTGTCTAGGTAAGCTAGGCTTACTCTATATTTAGATTGAGCTTATTTAAGGTAATAGTGTGCTATTATGCTAATTTTGGCCAGGTAGTTGTAATTGCGTATTATTTATTTATTTATTTATTTATACATACATACATACATACATACATATATATATATATATGTATATCATGCCTTATTTTTTTGGTTAGGACCCTATTCTACTAAATTTTGATTCCTTTATCTTTTAGTATGATGTAGTATTTATGAGCTTAGGATATGATATTAAGTTGTAAAAACTAGGATTCATCCTATTTTAACTAAGTTACATGAATTGTTATTTGAATATATTTTATTACGGTTTAGGGTCAGCATATACTTTATTTTTGTCATTTATTGTGAAATTTGTCATCGATTACAGTATGGTTTGGGTTTTAATTTTACAACTGAATATATTATTATAAGTTTCAGTTCAAGTCCGGCATCTAGTTATGATGTTATTTAGGAGTTTTGGTGCTAATTTTAGTTGTTGTAAAAGTTGTGGTTCCTCTAAGTTCTAGTTCGAGTCTGGCATCTAATTATGAATTCTATTATAATTATGTATGTGGCATCTCATTATTACATAATATTTTTGGTTTGAATTCGGCATATGGCCTCTTGTTATTATCCATCACTATTAGTTCGAGCCCGGCGTCTGGCCTCATATTAATTCACTTTAGTGTTAGCTTAAGCCCGATTGAAACATCCTAGGTTTTGACCCTTAGAAAATTTCCTAGAAATTCGTTCTTCAAACCTAATATGACTAATGGGTATGAGCCGTATGTTGGGGTACGAGTGGTGTGGTCCTATCGTATGCTGACCAGTGTTAGTTGATGGGATGGTTTTAATCACTTAAATGGTCACAACTTAGGAGTATGAGTCGTAAGGGTTTGGTACGATTTGTAGCAGGGACTCGTATGGTGAATAGTATTTGATCCTCCTAGTATTTCATTCTGCTAGGGATATGGGCTATGGGTATTGATCGTATACTGTGGTTACGACTTAGTTGGATGGGTCGTATACTAAATAGTATTTGATCTAAGGGTTGAGACTTGGATACGAGTGATAGATGCCGATCATATAGGAGGGTACAACTCATATGGGTTAGTCGTATCCCTGTGACAGGTTTTTAAGGGATTTATGTAAGGGTATTCTCGATATTTCCCTAATTACCCTAATTAGGACCTACGACTTCTAATACACTTAGGAGGTTATTTACTATATTATTCTATTCATTAACACTTAGAAACTATTCCTAAACATTCAATAATTCTCTCAAGAGCCTTTAGGGAAAGAAGGCTAGGGTTTCATCATATGGATTACTTTGGGGCTTACTTTGGTGATTCTCTTCCATCAATTCTTCAGTATAAGGTATGATTCTCTTCCCTCATTATAATTTCAACTAATGGCATGGTTTATATGATTGATTATATGGTTTTACTATTTTATAATTATGATTTTCAACTATTATTGGGGGTTTTGATATTGAATGCTTAGCTATGGTTTTCTATGATTTTAATTATGCTTTTATATGCATTAATGGTGGTTTTATACAATTGTATTTCATGGTAATGGTTTAATGATCTTTGGAATTAGTTTTGGTTATATTTTGCCCCCAAGGTGTTTTATAAAATACTTATATAAAGATATGTTCATTGCATTGACTTATTTTAATGGAACTCTTATATGTTTTAAACTGGACAAAGGATTTATACATGGTTTAAATGGTTTGGAAAGGCTAAATGTTAAATGGTTATGCTTGTGGAGAACACGAAAATCTCCCAAGTGGATTTAATATGGTAATTGGAAGGGCACCTAAGGTCCCCTTAACCTAAATACCATGGCTATGGATATTACTTGTAAGTAGACGGTGGTATGGTGTACCTAATATTGTCCTTGGTTAATAATGGTAAATAGATTATTTGGACATGGTTTTAATTGTGCATTAATAGAGGAGCGTGTAGCTAAGTCATGGAAGGTAGCGATCCCTGGGGGACCAAAATCAAAAACTTATATTTTTCGATAGGAGAGGGCCTTGATGACTACGTGTGAGTGTCACATTTGTATTGGAGGGATGTACTAGTCATCCCATGGGATATTCACTGATCATGTGGCTACATATACTAGGGCCCTTTCAGCAGGGGGATTTAAACCTATATTTCTCGTGTGTTGTTCGGACGGCCAAGATACACAACCCAGGAAAAAATTTTAAGTACATGACAAACTTGATCCATTTTCTCGGCACTTATATATGTATGGTTATATGCATTATGGATGGTTTTTCTTGGTTTTATGACTAGAATTATTTTATCCTTATCCTGAGATTCATGTTAGCGGTCATTCGCTAACCCCATGCACTAGCGACGGCATATCCATGCTATGCAGGAACCAATCTTTATACTTCTCATGTTTAGCACATGGATTTGGTATCAGTAGTTGGACTGAAATAGTGAGCTTCTATTCTTTCGAAAGGCAATATTTTATTTTATGGATTTCTTTAGACACTTTTATTTTATTTTGGATATTGGTTTTGGCCATGGTTGGGGGCATGTCCCAACTAGATATTTTTACTTTTCCAGATAGAGTCTTTATGGTACTTCTTGGGATTGATATGGGCGGGATTGGTATTGGTGTTGGCCTTAGCATTGGAATAAGCCTATGGGCTAATATTATTGGACGATACTGTTGGTTGTTCCATCCTACTATATTTTGGGATTTATTTTTACATTTGTTTTGGTATTCCCTTTGGTTTATCATCTATGGTTGGGCAGTTGGTACATTACGGTTGGACTTGATTGGCTCAGTCACGGTTGTGACCCTTATAGAGTCATAATGAGAACAATAATGCTATCTTATTATATGTTCAAAATTCAAACCATCTAAGGTTGTATACAGTTGGTTAGGTTGGGTAATAGGGGGTGGTCCCCGATCTTGGTTGGACTTAGGATGCCCATTAAGCAAGGCCCAAGGTCAGGTCGTGTCAAGTTGGTATCAAAGCCTAGGTTCATTGTCAACTGAGAAGTCCATAAAGCTGTGTCGAGTAGAGTCTCCTTTAGGGGTGTGAAGCATGCCACACTCATAAGAGAAAGGCTGCAAGATATTTAGGAATGTTTCACTTTCTTGGTATTCTTCTTCAAGCTTGAGTTCTTAATCTTGGAATCTCCTTTAATCCTTTTTTTTCATCTTTTAGATCATTCTTCCTAGATCTGGAATACAAGAAAATTCTTCCATCCCATTTGGGGATAATGCTGAAGGGGTACATCCTACGTCTAGAGTACATCTTTGATCTCATGGTCCTATTCCTGAAGGTGCTGGAGTTCCTCCTATTTTGTCTAGTACTCCTTATGTTCCTTAGGGAAATATGATGAATACAAAATTTTATCAATCTATTCATGTAATTTCCTAAATGGTTGTTGCTCAGGCTGAACGAGGTACAATTGGTGCTTTGTCTGCTGAGGCCACAAGGGTTGGTCAATTTATGAAGATGGGTCCTCTAACTTTTATAGGGATAGGTAGAATAGGATCCATATGGCTTCTTGGATAAAATAGAAAAAATCTTTTGGGTGATGCAGACTATTAATATAGATGGGGTTAACTTTGCCATTTATCAGCTCAAGAATATTGCTTATCAGTGGTATGAGGAGTGGTATAGGCATAGAGGTGATATTTAAGAGGAAGGGTTATGGAAGGCCTTTTTAATTCCTTTTTGGATCGATTCTTTCCTTAAGAATTGAGGAAATAAAAGATGGAGTTATTTGTGAACCTCAGGCAGGAGAGGATGTCCGTAAAGGAATATGTTTTGATGTTCCATCAGCTATCAAGGTATGCTCCTGATTTAGTGGCTGATAAGAGATTGAGAATGAGAAAGTTCATTTCTAGGTTGAATATAGATTTGATTCTAGAGAATAAGAATGCCTTGATAATTAAAGATATGGACATCTCAAGGTGGATTGTTTATATACAGTAGGTTGAGGATGAGAAGAGGAAACAGGCAGAGTTTACGGATAGGTAGGGAAAGCAGACCAGGTTTTTTTATCAAAGAAGTGCTTAGTCTCAGGGTGGTAGAAATGGTAGCAAGTGGTAAAAAAAGAAGTGGGGGGTTTGGGCTCCTTTTCTGCCAATACTCCTTACCCACAGTAGTCGAGGGGACAAGCGTTATTAAGGTGGTGATAATTCTCGGGCATAGGTTGCATAATCTCAGGCAAGCGAAGGTCAGTCAGTTTCTTTATTTCCTCCTAGCTAATTTTATTGTTATCCTCATCGGGGTTATTGCTAGGAAGGAAGGGATAAGTGCTTCAAGTGTGGCCATATAGTCCATTAGCTCAGGGATTATCCAGTCAATAAGGTTGCTACGGGGGCGAATAAGATTCCTATGGCTTTATTTTCTATTCCCACTCTTGGTGGTATGGAATCTGCTTCTGTTACTGCTCCTTGTTATAGTATTGGTCAGAACAGGTTGTATGTTTTGGCATCCTGGCAAGAATCTGAGACATTACCTAAAGTCATTAATGGTACATTATAGCTTTTCTCTCATGACATATATTGTTTGCTTGATTTGGGTTCAACTTTTTCTTATATGACTCCAAATGTAGCTGTGTCTTTTGGTTTCTATCCAAAAGTTATCTTGGATCCTTTTTTGTTTCTGCCTCGATAGGTGACTCGATTATTTCTATGAGAGTCTATAAGGGATGTTTGGTAGCTATTAGTGGCAAGCAAACCTTGGTGGATCTATTTGAGCTGGATATGGTAGATTTTGATGTAATTCTAGGTATAGATTGGTTGTATTCTTTTTATACGCCTGTGGATTGTCGGACCCATAAGGTTATCTTTAAGTTCCCTGATGAGGTGGTTATAAAATAGAAAGGTAGTTCCTTAGCTCCTAGTGGGAGGTTTATTTCTTATCTTAGACCTCGGAGGTTAATCTCTAAGGGTTGTCTTTATCACTTGGTCCAGGTTAAAGATTCTAACTAGAAAGGTCCTTCTTTGTCTTTGGTCCCAGTGGTTAATGAGTTTCTAGAGGTCTTTCTGGATGATCTTTCTGGTGTTCCTCTAGATAAGGAAATAGAGTTTGATATTGATTTGCTTTCGGACACTCGTCCAATATCTATTTCTTCATATAGAATGGATCTGGTTGAGTTGAGAAAACTTAAGGAGCAATTTGAGGATCTTTTTTATAAGGGGTTTATTCATCCTAGTGTTTCTCTGTGGGGTGCACCGGTGTTGCTCGTACATAAGAAAGATGGTTCCTTTTATATGTGCATTGACTACAGACAGTTAAACAAGGAAACAATCAAGAATAAGTATCCTGTTCCTCGGATAAATGACTTATTTGAACAGTTACAGGGTTCCAAGTTCTTCTCTAAGATAGATCTTCAATTTGGGTACTATCAGCTTAAGATTTGGGTGGTGTATATCCCTAAGACGACTTTTTATACTTGGTATAGGCATTTTGAGTTCTTGGTGATGTCATTTGGGTTGACTAATATTCCAGTAGCATTTATGGACTTGATGAATAGAGTGTTCAAGCAGTATTTGCATTTCTTCATTATTGTGTTTATTAATAATATTTTAGTTTATTCAAAGAGTGAGGTGGATCATGCTAATCACCTCCGTATCGTATTGCAGACCTTTAAGAAACAACAGTTGTATGCCAAGTTCTCTAAGTGTGAGTTCTAGTTGAATGTTGTGACTTTCTCAGGTCATGTTATTTCTAGTAAAGGGGTCATGGTGGATCCGCAGAAGGTTGCTATGGTGAAAAAGTGGCCTAGGCCCATGACTCCATCTAATATCCAGAGCTTCTTGGGTTTAGCCGGGTATTATAGGCGGTTTGTGTAAAGATTTTCTTTGATAGTTGCTCCTTTGACTAAGTTGACTCAGAAAAAGGTTAAGTTGTCTTGGTCAGATGCTTGTGAAGGAAGTTTTGAGAAGTTGAATGATAAGTTGACTTTGGCTCCAATCCTGACCATGCCAAAAAACAATGATAGGTTTGTGGTTTATTATAATGCATCTCGGGTAGAGCTTGGTTATATTTTAATACAGAATAAGAAGGTGATTGCCTATGCTTAGAGGCAATTAAAGGTGCATGAGAGGAATTATCCTACTCATGATTTGGAGTTGTTGGCAGTTGTGTTTGCTTTGAAAATATGGCGGCATTATTAGTATGGAGTTCACGTGGATATCTTTTCTGATCACAAGAGTCTTCAGTACGTGTTCACTCAGAAAGTTTTTAATCTCAGGCAGAAGAGATGGCTTGAGCTTCTCAAGGATTATGATATGAGTCTTTACTACCACCCAGTTATGGCTAATGTGGTTGTTGATGCTCTTAGAAGGTCATCCATGGGGAGTTTGGCTCACGTGGATGAAAGCAAATAGAAATTAGTAAAGGATATTCACCGCTTGGCTAATCTTGGAGTTCGTCTCTTGGACTCTAAGGATGGTGGTATGATAGTGAAAGAAGTGGTTCAATCATCTCTTGGTACGGAGATTAAAGAGGACCAAGTGCTATATCCTATCTTGATAAAAATCAAGGGTGATGTTGGTGGGCAAAAGGTAGTAGTGTTTGATATCAGTAGAGATGGTACTTTATGGTACCAAGGGAGGTTGTGTGTTCCTGATGTTGAAGGGTTGTGGTAAAGGGTTTTAGCTGAGGCATATTAGTCACGCTATGTTGTTAATCCTGGCTCAATAAATATGTATCACGATCTCAAGGAGATCTATTGGTGGAATGGCATGAAGAGAGATGTGGCTGATTTCGTAGCCAAGTGCATGGTATGTCAATAGGTTAAGATTGAGCACATGGGGCCAGGAGGGTTTTATCAAGAAATGAATTTGCCCAAATAGAAGTGGTAAGTGATCAATATGGACTTTGTTACAAGTCTTCCTTGGTCTTAGAATTAGTACGATTCAATTTGGGACATCATGGGTAAGATGACCAAGTTTACGAATTTCTTGCCAGTGCAGACTACTTTTTTGGTAGAGGTCTATGTGCGGTTATATCTTTAAGAGATTGTGAAGTTGCATGGGGTACCTATTTCGATTATCTATGATCGTGGTATGCCATTTATGTTTTATTTCTAGCGATCTTTCCAGAAAGGGTTAGGGATTAAGGTTAGTCTGAGTATTTCTTTTCATCCAAAGTCTGATGGGCAAGTGAAGAGAACTATTCAGACATTAGAACACATGCTTCGGGCCTGTGTGATTAACTATGGTGGCAATTGGGTTAAGCATCTATCTTTGGTGGAGTTTGCTTACAATAATAGCTATCATTCTAGTATTGGTATGGCCCATTTTAAGGCATTATATAGTAGAAGGTATAGATCGCCTATTAGGTGGTTTGAGCTTGGAGAAGCGAAAATGTTTGGTCCAAATTTGGTTTATCAGATGATGAAGAAGGTCAAGGTGATTCGGGATAGACTTAAAGCTGCTCAGAGTCTCCAAAATTCATATGTGGATTTTAGGCATAGAGACATGGAGTTTGAGGTCTGGGATAGGGTGTTTCTCAAGGCGTCTCTTATAAAGGGAGTTGTACAGTTTGGCAAGAAGGGGAAACTCAGTCCTCGATTCATTGGTCCTTATGTGATTTTGTAGAGAGTTGGCAATTTTGATTATAAGTTGGATTTGTCATCTAGCTTAAGTTTGGTTTATCCAGTCTTTTATCTTTCTATGTTGAAAAAGTGTCTTGATGATCCTTTTTTGGTTGTTCCATTGGAAGGATTGGGTATTTTGAATTTTTGTCTTATGAAGAGGTCCTGGTTGAAATATTAGATAGGCAAGTTTGTCGGTTGTGGACCAAAGATATGGCTTTGATTAAGGTTCTATAACAAAATCATAAAGTGGGAGAAACTACTTGGGAAGTGGAAGAGGACATGATGTCCAAGTATCCGCATATGTTTTATGTTTCAAGGATTCATGTGGAAGGTATGTGTCCTGAACACATCTTTATTTTCTGAGTTTGTTAAAGAAAAGAATAACATATTTGTCACTTTGTTTTCAAACTTTGTTTAAGGGATGTTTGGTAATGCAAATGACTCTGTGTGTGGTTACCCCTACTTTGCCTGTCATTTAAGGATGAATGTTCTTAGTGGGGGAGACTGAAACATCTTTGACTCATGGGTACAAGCCATATGATGGGGTAGAGTAGTATGGTCCTTTCATATACTAACTAGTATTAGTTGGTGAGATGATTTTGATCACTGGAATGGTCATGACTTAGGGGTATGAGTCTTAAGGGTTTGGTTCGAGTCGTAGCAGGGACTCATATGGTAGACAATATTTGATCCTCCTAGTATTTCATTCTGGCAGGGATACGAGTTATGGGAATGGATTGTATACTATGGTTATAACTTCGTCGGATGAGTTGTATACTGGACAGTGTTTGATCCAAGGGTTGAGGCTTGGATACGAGTGGTGGATACCGGTCGTATTGGAGGGTATGACTCATATAGGTCCATCATATTCCTGTGATGGGTTTGTAATGGATTTAACTGAGGATATTCTGGATATTTCCCTACTTGCCCTAATTAGGACCCATGACTTCTAATACACTTAGGAGGTTATTTACCCAATTATTCTATTCATTAACACTTAGAAACTATTCCTAAATATCCAATAATTCTCTCAAGAACTTTTGGGGAAAGAAGTCTAGGGTTTCCTCATACGGATTACTTTGGGGCTTACTTGGTGATTCTCTTCCATCAATTCCTCGGTATAAGGATAATTCTTTTCCCTCATTATAATTTCAACTAAAGGCATGGTTTATATGATTGATTGCATGGTTTTACTATCTCATGATTATAGTTTTCAACTATTATTGGGGGTTTTGATATTGAATGCTTGGGTTTTCTATGGTTTTAATTATGCTTTTATATGCATTAATGGTGGTTTTGGACAATTGGATTGCACGGTAATGGTTTAATGGTCTTTAGAATTGGTTTTGGTTATATTATGCCCACAAGGTGTTTGATAAAATGCTTATAAAGATATGTTCATTGCATTGACTTCTTTTAGTGAAACTCTTGCATCCTTTAAATTGGACAAAGGATTTATGCATGGTTTAAATGGTTTATAAAGGATAAAGGTTAAATGGTTATGCTTGTGGAGAACACGGAAGTCTCCCACATGGATTTAATATGATAATTGGAAGGGCACCTAAGGTCCTTTTAACCTAAATGGCATGGCTATAAATATTACTTGCAAGTAAGGGGTGGTATGATGATACTACTAATATTGGCCTTGGCTAGTAAATAGTAAGTAGATTATTTGGACATGGTTTTAATTGGGCATTAATGGTGGGGTCAGTAGCTAAGCTGTGGAAGATGGCAGTCCCGGGGGGACCAAAATCGAAAACTTATATTTAACGATATGAGGAGTTTTGATTACCATGTGCGAGTGTCACATTTTATATTGGAGGTATGTACTAGCCATCCTATGGGATATTCCCTAGTCATGTGGCTACATGCACTGGGGCCCGTTCAGCAGGAGCTAAACCCATATCACTCGTAGGTGGTTAGGACGATCGAGCTACACAGCCCGAGGTAAAGGTTTTAAGTTGATGCTAAACCCGGTCCCTTTTTTCGGCACTTATATATGTATGGTTGTATCCATTATGGATGGTTTTACTTGGTTTTATGACTGGCATTATTTTACCCTTATACTGAGATTCATGATAGCGGTCATTCGCTAACCCCATTTACTGATAGTTGTATACCCATGTTATGTAAGAATCGGCCATTCTACTCCTCTTGTTTAGTACGTAGATTTGGTATCAGTATTTTGACTAAAGTGGTAAGCTTCCATCCTTTCAGAAGGCATCATTTTATGTCATGGATTTCTTTAAGCATTTCTCTTTTATTTTGGATATTAGTTTTAGCCATGTTTTGGGGCATGTCCCAAGCGGATATTTTTACTCTTACGGATAGAGGCTTTGTGATACTTTTGGGGGTTGGTATGGGCGGGATCGGTATTGGTGTCAGCCTTGGCATTGGAAGAAGCTGGTGGGCTAACATCATTGGACGATATTGTTGGTCGTTCCATCCTACTATGTTTTGGGATTGATTTTCGCATTATGTTTTGGTATTCCCATTGGTTTATGGTCTATGGTTTAGTTTGGTAAGGTTGGCCGGTTGGTGCGGTATGGTTGGACTCGATTGGGTCGGTTACGATTGTGATCACAATTTATATGTTTTAAATTCAGCCTATCTAAGGTTGGATACAGGTGGTTGGGTTGGGTAACAAAAGGTGGTCTCGAGTCCTTGTTAGACTTGGGATGCCTATTACGAGAAGGACCGAGGTCGGGTTGGGTCACCGATGCACAACTTGATGACTACTATGATTTCCTAGGACTGGTTCAGTTACGAATTATTTATGTTTATTTTCTTTAATTTTTTCTTTTGTGTCCCATTGGCTTATGGGGGTATGATTGGGTTAATTGTCCTCTTCAGTGTGCCTGACGGGCTTATAGGGGCCCAGATAGGTTATGTTTTGTTTGCTATTTATTTTCTGCATTACTTATCTTTCTATATCGCTTTTACTTATTCCTTTGTCGCATTTGTGAAGCTTGATAGTTGTTTACCTTTCTATCCCTCTTTACTGTTGACTCAGACTACACCCTCGCATTTTAGTTATACTTTTCTTGTATTGAGCTCAGTCTACCGATAATGCCTACTGAGTACCCATTGTTGTGGCACTCATACTACACTTTTGTATCTTTTTCGTGATACAGATCCGAGTACTAGCAGCGTTGACATGATTCCTATTTTCCAGTACTGATTGTATCAAGGTGATCTTACTGTTGTCCGAGGTTGATCCAGTATAGTCTTTTGTACTCGAGACTTTTTGTATATATTGTGTATATGTTTGGACTTTTCTATTACTCTAGGTATCTTTTAGTAGTGGCTCTAGTACCGACCTTATCAGGTCTTGGGAGGGAATTCATTTGTATATTTTGGTCTTCTTCTTTCTCTCATTTTGATATACCTTATAGGTTTTATTCCTATTTTTTTCCTATTATTACTACGGTGATCCTTTCTATTGGTTCTTCTATGGTTTCTTCTCGATAACCCATTAATTATTTTTTTGGGCTGTGGCTTGGCTTGCATATCAGTGGGATAAGGTAAGCTCCATCACAACTTGAGAAATTGGGTCGTGTAGCTTGGTATCAGAGCCTAGGTTTCACTGGTATTGTTGGTACTAGATTCAATGTTTAGTAGAGTCCCGCAGATCGGTATAGAGACATCTGTATCCTATCTTTGGGATCCTACAGAGCATCTCTAGGTAAAAATATCATTTTTTTTATCCATTTTCATGTGTTGGGTCTGAGATGGTTTTTAATCTTTGTTGATTAACTCATTATGCAGATGGCTAGGATGCGAGGTGTGGGAGCTGGGGTTCAAGGCCCCGAGCCCGCTACTAGAGTTCCTGTTGGGGGATGAGGTCAACCCAAAGGTCTAGAAAGGATAGGGAAACACCCCCAATTCAATATTAGTCATGGATCCATCACCTAAATCTTTCATAGCTCCTCAGAATGAAAGAGCTTCAGGTATTTCAATAGCAGGTGAGCCAGAAGACAGCCCAAGCTTTCCTCGGGTTTATATTTTCTTCAATTCTTTAAGATGCATTGGTATAAATATTTTGATTATTTGGAAGTACACCGATCAAGAGAGCTCAGCCAGTAGCATAGGCTAGTGTTGATTTAGGGGCACAACCTGCAGCAGCGGTGCCTAGGGCAGAGGTTTCACCTGCACCACTAGTCTCACAGCCGATAGTATGCCAGCCAGTAATGTCAAGGAGGATCAAAAGATATTGGGACAATTTTTTAGATTGACTTCACCCAGGTTTTTTGGGACCCTAAAAGCGAATGCTTATGAGTTCCTGTCCAGTTATGAGAGAAGGTCATAGAATTTAGGGTTGGTTGAGTCGCGAGAAGTAGACTTTGTGGCTGATCATCTAGACACGGCAGCGAGAAGGTAGTAGAGAGGTTATCTTGATTCCAAGCCAACTGGATCTACACCGATGACTTGGACTAAGTTCTTCGAGGCTTTCTTTGGGAAGTACATTCCTCGTAACTGTTACGCCCAAATTACACCTGTCTTATGAGAGTGTTAGCAGTCGTCATCAAATATACAACCAAACGAGCTTAGGGTTGAATCCCACAGGGAATATGGTGTTAATTAAGATGATTTGTGATTTAACCGACTAATAATCAATAGTTTTTTTTAAATGGGGGTTTTATCAATCAATCTATCGATAATGTTTCAAGTTGATTTAGGATCTCAAAGTTAATGTTTACAGTATTTCAAATCAATTATGTAGGTTAACTAGAGTTATGATCATTATGATTAATAACTTGATTGAATAATAGTTGTGGTATTTGATTCTCGTGATTTGTGGGAAATACCAAATTATCATAATCGACAACTAATCTAAGTGTTTTTCAACCTACTTAGATGTTTAAGTTTCCTAATTCTTTCAAACTAAGGAAAACCTTTTATTCTCACTATTTTATCTCGAGTTTAGTCTTATTACAGCATTAGCTTTCAAATGGAAAATTTATCTTTCCAAATTCTCATTGACAATTCACTACCTTTAAATGATTTCTCAATTCAAGCAAACCAACACATGACATGTTCTAGTGTTTGCAATCAATAGAAAGCAAGTAATACAATAGAATTATAAAGATGGATCCCACAATCATTTGAATCTAACCCAACTATTGAATCAACAATGTAATAACCATAGCTCCCACAACTCTAGTTATGGGATTTAGTTCCACATGAAAGTAAAAGAGAGATCAGAAAATGAATCCATAATTCAAAGCAATTATACTCACAAAAGATGAAATCAAATGTTGTTCTCTTCCAAGTTTCACTGGAATTTTCCCAAAACTAACCAAAAACTGAAAAACTCAATTCAAACTTTGAAGCCACAAAATGTAAACTAGTGTTTTTGGAATAAAGGTCAAGATGCCAATGAAAACCTAAAAAACTTCTATTAATATCCGCAACTTTCAAAATTCAAAATTTGAAACCCCAAAATTTTCTCACAATCGTTGACGACAAGGTTGACCGCTCGTCAACTTGTTGACAGTTTGTCAGCCAAGTCGTCAACTTGAGTCTTCAGCAGCTGTAATCTATCTATGAGTGATGACGTCCTTACGACTTGTCAACTTGTTGACGATTTGTCACCTAAGTCGTCAACTAAGCTCTCCAACAGCTACAATCTGTATATGGGTGACGAACACCTTGACAACGTATCAACTTGCTGACGACTTGTCAACCAAGTCATCAACTAAATTCTGCAACATAATGCTTCCTGACTTTTCATCTCCACTTAACCAAAAATGTCTTTTTGTTCTTCTTTTCTTTGGTTTTCTATGTCTTTTTGTTCTTCTTTTCTTTGGTTTTCTAACATCTTGACTTTTCCTGCCAAATCAAATGAAATACAATAAAAAACAACAAAAGTTACTTAATAACTTACAATTATTCTAATTTAATAGCCTTAAATGTGTTGTCGAGAAGCCAGCACATCAACAGCCTCAACTTAAAATACTTGGTTGTCCTCAAGCAACTATCTAATACAATATTATGTACACAAATAGAGCATCAATGAATAGAGTAGAATTTCTATTATTCAATTCGAAACAACTAAGAAGAATGTGATCTTTTCTGTCAAGTGACAAGAAGATTCCATACTTATCTTTATAGTTCAAACAGAAAAAACACTACCTAAACTCAGAATATTTAATCAAATGGTCGGCAATTACAAATACTATTCCCATGCCCTCACATAGAATAAAGAAGCTCCTTATTCCAAATATTACTTTTGTTTTTGGGAACTGGACATCAAATCTCTCACTTTCACAAAGAAGATTCAAATTGTGCACATACTATGCCATAGTCTTTCCCTTGCCATTTTGTTTGGGTCATCCAGTAGCTAAACTAAGATTGCTACAGGGATTTCTTGGCTTATAAAGAAGGCTTAAGTACTGGAACGGTCAATTTAGGATTAGTGACTTAGCCTTCCTTTTTTCATTTACACCACTTTAGCTACAACTATACTTATTTATTTGCATTCTTCCTACAATCCACTTTTGCGATTTGATCCCAATCAGCACCACCTTCTCTTTGTTCAGCCACTTAAAATTTATTATTATTATTACCATTTTTTCTTTTTCTTTTTTTCTTTTTCCTTTTATTTTTTATATAAAAAATAATGCTAACCTTCATAACATCTTTTACACCTTCTAACCGTTGTCTCCTCTATTATAGCCACCCTCAACTTAGGCGATTTGCCTAAGTTAAGGTGTAAAATATCTAAAGGAAGGAGTGTGACTAAAATAAAGGTTTAACTGTGGAATTAGTGAAAGGAGGTCAGGTTGTGAAACAAGGAAAGATTTAATGGCTCAAATGGGGATCAAAAAAGGATTTACTAAAAGCTTTTGGGTTGTTTATTTTGGCTAAGTGGATTTCCTATCAACAACGTCTTGCGTTCATTTCTCAAATGACTATTTGTAACCTAACAGAATGACTTGGGAAAGTTCTAGATACAAGCACACAATAAGAAAATATTTAAAAGACCTCACACTCTCATGGCATGGAATAGTAATGTCATCACCAACAATTCAATCTATACTCGACTTAAGCAGGGATTTCTCTATTTGTATCTTTCATAGACAGAAATGGTTTTCCCATGTACCGAGCATCAATATCACAAAATAAAAATTTTGATGGGTCCACAATTTTCTCAAGCTTTCACAGTATTTAACACAATAGTTGCTACTCAGTCATATCTATCCTTCTTGTATACATAACCTATAAACCAAAAACAAAACATAAACTCCTAACATATGAACCATAAACAAAACATAAACTCCTAAACATAATGGTTCTATAGATAGCGCACAAGGGCCTAGAACACAGGCAATAGACACTTGAGGTTGCAAGTATCCCCGCCCCCACAAATAAAAGCATGCATTTTCCTTAATACATTATTTTTTAAATTTAAGAACCAGGGTAAAGACATACCTGCAGTTCCTAAAAAGCTTATGTCATGTGCCGCTGAATGTGTTGTTGCATTATCAGTGGTAGGAATATCATCAATAGTGGTTGGCAGAGTAAAGTGCTCCCCAACATTCTCAGAAGTACCCAATTCTCTAGGTGGTCCACTAGCAGAGGCTCCCATATCTCTAACTTTCAATGCCTCTTCTATTGGTTCAAATACTTACTTCGACTTTTTCATTGCTTCTTTCAATTCTTTTCTCTCTTTATTCTTCTTCTTTTTCTTTTCAAGCCTCTTATTCTCTTCACTTTCACTTTTTTTCCTCTTCCCTTTACCTTTTAGATCCACTGGTTTCCTAGTGATATTGTATAATACCTCTTCTTCTTCTTCCGATTCCACCTCAATTAGGGCTAGAAATGTCAAAGTTTTTCGACTTTGCAAAAGCTGTAACATCAACCCAGCCCTCTCCAATGCCGTCTCAAATATAGCTAGCTCAGGTAATAACATCTCCCTCAATTTGTTATTTACCCGATGCTTCAAATAGTCAATACGCCCATGAAGATTCTCATAAGGTGCAACAACTACTTTAATTTTCTTCTTAACAAATAGTTCAAATTGTTTAGCAAATATTTTTAATTGTGCATCAAACTGTTTTCCTTGATTCACTATCTTCTTAAAATTGTGCAGTAAGTGCATACTCCAAAATAGACGTTGTGATAACTGGCGCTCCTTCCGTCTCTAGTAAAGGTATAGTACCTATAGATGAAATGGCTTAAAGAGATTTTTCTAACAATATTTTCAAATTTTATGCAGAACTAGTGACAGGTGTAGGTGTCTGAACTCTCCCTATAGCTTGAGTATCACATTCCATACTAGCTCTTTTGCCTAAAACTAACGTAGGCCTTCTTTCATATCTTCTATCAAAATTGTGTATCTTCTTTGCTTATACCTCATTATCCAGTCCCAAGATCAGTGGAGCATATGCTGCTTCACACAACCTGGTAATCAAACAGGTGAAAAGATATGTTCTATTATGTCATGTTGCCCAAATCTTAATCCTATCTGCAATTATTTCCCCAAAATTCAATGAGAAACTAGACATCAAAATTGCTACAAAAACTACTCTATCATCACCCAATATGTTATCTCCTATTGTTGGCGTCAGACTGTATCTGACAAATCCCTACCAGAACTTTGCTATTTGAGACAATGAAGCTTTCATAGTTCGTATATTTGGGTTATCCACCCATTCTGATTCCCTTCTGCTAGTACTTGTGCTAACTAAGGACGTTGATTAGATTTATTATTCATTCTATGATAAAAGTCTGATGTGGTGGTTGAGGGAATGAAATTAGCTCCATGTAAAAACCTGTTAATAGTATGATCCGGTAAATCTACCATGACTCCTCACACTGTTATTCTATCCATATTTGGATGGTCCATGTCTTTCTCTCCTTTTTAGCATAGATTCTCTTAAGTTGCGGTGTAGTTCGCATAAAACTCTCTTACCAAAGTTTGATAAGATGATTCCCCTTGTTTGGTAGTCTATGCTAGATCATATGCCTTAAATGTCCTTTCTATTTGGCGGTATTTGCTTAACTCGAACATGATGATTTTTACTTCTTCACATAACGGTCTCTTGGTATTATATTTACCAATAGCTAGCAGCCCATTATGGTAAATCTTGGGTGCCTCTTTTACTTTCCATCTTATATTATCCTGAATACTAGGATTTTTGCTCTTCATTATATCTCCTATCATTGAAGATTGCTCTTCCTCAGGCTGCTCAGAAAAACAAAAGTCTACTTCTTTAGAACTCTCATCTACCACCCTCTCTTCAGACTGGAGGGTTTGTTCCACTATACAAAGACTACCTCATACAGTATCTTTGTTGTTTCGCTCCCTCTTGTTTATTTTAAGCATCATAGAATAGTCTCCAAGTCGATATTGTTTTGGTTACTCTCTTGTTGGTCCTTTTCGGTTGACCTTTTTTAGGCATGGTTATATCTATATCAGTGAACAAATAATCAATTTGTATAAAAGAAAGAAAACGTAAACTTATTGTCTTCTCTACAAGCTCAACTTCAACTTAGCATCCTATGTACCAACTTAGTTTACAAATCAATGTCTTAAGTAAGCTTTGTTGACAAATCATCATCTTCATTATCATTCTTGAAAAGGATTAATCAAAACTTATAAGAATGTAGGTAATGACTCGGTTGATTAGTCGTCACTTAGATAGCGGTTTATAATCATTGTTGTCACCCTTGGGAAGAATCTAAACAGCTTTCTTGACTTAGGTAATGACTTAGTTGACAAGTTTTCACTTTGATGGCGTCTTGTCAACATAGGTGTCACCCTAAAACAGAATCCTCAGCAATTTTTGTGCTCAAGTGACAACTAAGTTGACAAGTCATCACTTAGTTGATAACTTGTCAACATAGTCATCAACTTAAAACAGATCATGAAGCACTTTAACTCATCAATTTTAGTCCTCAGCTCTTATCCATGATATACCATCAATTCAATCATCAACTTGGAAGATTTTTGTATAGGCAATTACCAATTTCCCACTAAATTAGTAAAGTACAATATTTCATAACAAGAATTACTCCATAAATCTAGTGGGAATTTGTCCATGACTAATTTTTGACAATACAATTTTGGTTGGGTTAGAAGACCTAATCAACTTAGTATTGATCAAATTTGTTCATGAATTCTTAATAATCTTTTACACTCAAAGGTGAATCGAATATATCACTCATCATAATAAAAAAAGAAGACTTCGAACATACCTTGAAGATAAACCGATGTGACTTTTACTAACTACAAAATTGATCTTGTTCAAGAGAACGCAACCACTTACTCTATAATTTGAGTGAGTTAAGAGAGTTTACACAAAATAAGAGTTCTACTATCAAAAGGGATTAGCTTTGAAAAGTTCAAAAGAAAACTAATGTTGAAGAAGTTGAAAAGAAAATGGAAGGGAAATCAAAGAGTTTGAGCTGATATGGACTTCTTTTTCTCTTTAATTTTCCATTTTTTTATCAAATAAAACAAAGATTAAAATCTACAAAAATAAAAGAGACAAAGTTTTGAGCGGGAGTTGGAAAGCTAATGGTTATAAGTAATTGGAGCGGGTTAGGGTTTTGGATTGGGCTAAATTAGCTTACCTAGGCCAAAATTTGGCTGATGGGTCATCAGTGGGTTGATATCCCATTACGAAACTCATCAACCTAAGATAGAATGTTTCTTGATCTTACTTGAACTGATGATAAGGAGTGATAACTCATCACTTTGTTGACGGCTTGTCAACCTTGTCGTCACCTTTGTCCAGATTGTATCCTTTGTTTGCTCCAATTGACGACTAAAGTTGATAGGTCATCACTTTATTGATATTCTATCAGCCTTTTCGTCAACTCTATCTAGTGTATACATTTCCCTAAGCTATAGTTGACAACTTAAGTGATAGGTCATCACTTTGTTAATGGCCTATCTGCTTTGTCCTTAACTCCATCTAGATTTAACACTAATCCCAATTCTGTTCCTGCACATCTTAGCAAACACATTACCCATAATGAAATCTTAAAACAAACAAAATAATTACAACACAAAAGTTGGGTTTCCTCCCAATAGTGCCTGATTTAATGTTGCGGCATAACCCGATTATCTTGACTACTCAGAATTCACCAAGATACACTTTGAAAAACAAATTAACTTCACCTATTGGGACAATATAACTCTTGATTCTTTGCCTATTAACTTTAAACAAATTCCCTTCTTTGTTTTCAAGTTCCACTATACCCGATGGAAACACCTAAATTATTTTGAAGGGTACTTCTTCATTCCTTCCTTGTATAGATCATCTCTCTCATATGTATGGAGTCAGAACTCATATACCATATTTAGATTATCTATCCTCAATTCAGTTGCCTCTTTTCAATTCAAATTTAATCTCGTAAGTGCCCATAACTCTTTATGTTCCAGTTCAACTAGCAGATGACAAGTTTTACAAAAAATAGGCTGATATGGCGACATTTCTATTGGCATTTTGAAGGTTGTTTGGTAAGCCCAAAGGGCATCATCAAGTTTTCTTGACCAATAACTTTTGTTTGCATTTAAAGTCTTGGCTAAAATAGACTTGATCTCTCTATTCGATACCTCTACTTTCCTACTAGTTTACGGGTGATAAAGAGTGGCTACCTTGGGTTGTTTCCAAATTTCAAAAGCGCATCTCAAAATATCTTGTTACAAAAATATGACCCCCCTATCACTTATGATAGTTCTTGGAATGCCAAAATAGGAGAAGATATTCTTTCGTAAGAATGCCACTACTTTTTTCCCTTTATTATTTTCCAAAGCCACGGCTTCTACCTACTTGGACACGTAGTCCATAGCAACCAAGATATATTTGTTACCACAATATCTCACAAGCAATCACATAACGTTTGTGCCCCAAACATCAAATAATTCCATATCTATCATCTTAGTCATAGGCATTGCATGATGCCTAGTAATCGAATCCTGTCGTTGGCACTGATCACACTTCTTCAAAAATTTGTAAGCATCCTTATGGACTGAAGGCCAACAATATCCACTTTGTAGAATCTTCCTTGCAATATGATTACCTACATGATGTCCCCTAATTGGGGAAGAATGGGCAAGCCTCTAAAATACCCTACATCTTGATCTTTGGTATACATCTTCTTTTGATGTTATCAGCACATCATCTAAATAGATAAGGTTCTTTCCAGAAATACCTAGTGACATCATGTAGAAACTTCTTCTTCTGATGAAATGATAGGTTTTATAGAATGATGTCACTGACCATAAAGTTAGCAAAGTCTGCATACAATGGCACCAACTCAAAGTAGCAGCTAGAATCTACTCATCCGGGAATGAATCATCAATTTCCAACTTCTTCATATTCGTTTGGTTATTTTCTAACCTGGACATATGATCTGCTACTTAATTTTCACATCTCTTCCGGTCTTTGACCTCAAAGTCAAACTCCTAAAGTAATAGCACCCATCGTATAAGTCTTGGCTTGGCATCTTTCTTTGCCAGTAAATATTTCAATGTTACATGATTAGTGTGAACTACTACCTTATTTCCCAATAGATACACTTGAAATTTCTCAAACGCATACACTACATCCAAGAGTTCTTGTTCTATCACAGTGTAATTCTTTTGTGCAACATTTAAAGCCTTACTGCATCATAAATGGGGTGAAATAGTTTCTCCTTCTTTTGCCCCAGAACAGCTCTGAGTGCAACCCACTTGCATCACTCTTCACTTCAAATGGCTTAGATCAATCTGGAGAAATCATGATAGGTGTAGCAACCTGATACAAGAATAATGGTTGCCTTAGCTTTTGACGGCATCATTCAAAGTCACTATGTGAAGAATCAAGCTTTGGTCGCATGGAGGGCATGGGATCATACTTGGAGGGGATGTTTTTAGCCTACCATTGATCAAACCCAAGGGTGGAATATTTCTTGAAGCCTTGAAGACTTAAGGACTCTCGAGTTTGGACCACCTTTGTTGGTTCACGATTTTGGTTCCCCTTACTAAGGGCATTTTGGTCACTTAGCTTTAAGGGCATTTTGGATAATTCATAATGTCTTCCAACACACCAAGGCCACCCTTGGTCATTAAGGGTAATGTGGTCTTTTTGTACACTTTTGTAATATATTATAAGTAGTGTATTTTAGGTCTTTTCTCTTTAGTTTATGAAAGATGAAATACTGAAACACTTAAAATCCTCTCTCTTGAGAGTAGACCAACTTAGTGTAGTTCTACTATAGGGTTTGGAAAAGCTAACATTGTTCTTTGCTTGGAAACGGTGGATCTTGAGGTGAGTTGATTCCCTTGGCAGTCACTGTAAGAGTGCGGTTTTGATTATTACATTCACTAGGGGTTTTTGAGTTTAATACACTCTTTAGTTCTTAAACTTGTAATAATCTTGGTCTCACTATCTATCCTTTACTTTTGTTGTTGTTACCTTATATAGTGGACTATTTTGGGTCATTTATTAAATTATTGTTGATATTGTTCATCATGAGTTATAGCTGATATGACACAAAATTTGACATGGGATAGTTGGTGACTTTTCTTACCCCTTTACATTTTCTTCAATTTCACCTTAGCTTTTGTTTTGATTACATAATTTCTTAAATATGTCTGGACTTTTTCGGTCGATTTTGGTCAAAGAACCCAAAATTGATTGACCAAATCGGTTACAAATCCCACACACCCATGTCATGTCGACACGAGTGCGGCACCAAAATTGAAGAGTTCGAGTAACTTAGACTTCGGTAAGGTGCCTATTTTTTCTCTCCGCTACTTCATTTTGTTGGGGTGTATCGGGACATGAACTTTGGTGAACTATTCCCTTAAAAGTGCAAATCTCTTAGGTGGTCATTAAAAAACTCTCTCCCATTATCACTCCTAAATATTTGAATCTTCTCATAAAATTGTATCTTAACCATAACAGAAAAAAGCTCCAATATATATTTTAGTTCCCCCTTGTCTTTCAATAGGTACACCCAAATTAGTCTAGTGTGATCATCTATAAAACACACAAACCACCTTTATCCATTTACGATTGCTATCCTAGAAGGTCCCCAAACATCACTATAGATTAACTTAAAGGGTTTTTGTAACACCCCGTATTCAAGTACGTGTATTGGCGTATTCAAGTACGTGTATTGGTCTTATTTATATGGAATTAATTTATTTATTTTATTTATACCAGAATTTGCCCGTCGATGGATCCATGCGAAGGTTATTGAATAAGCTTTCCAACCATATAAAGATTTCCAAAAACGGATAGGTTTCGGATAAAATTGAGGACGTTCGAAACTATAAAACGGTGGCCGGGATATTTGGGAATAGTAAATGTGCAAGAAAATTTTCTGCACACAAACTACTGAGGCCAGCTGAATTTTTGGGTCAACTTCGAATGATCATAATTCCCTTAATATAATGAACTGGGAGAGCTACGACCTATGAAAAGAAAGATCTTTGAGTCTTCTTTCCAATTCAATTGATTTCATCCAAATCCAACGTCTGAGTAAGGAGTTATACTCATTTTACTTCAGCCTATCAAAAAAGAGTTTTAGGGTCAACTTCAAACGACCATAACTCCTTGTACAGGACGAACTGAGTGGCCTACTTTATATGAAATGAAATCCCTTTAAATTATCCTTCCAAATAACAATTTCACCCAAATCCGATAACGAAGCAAAGAGTTATGGTTGATCTACTTTAGCTTATCAAAACAGTCCACCAAAGGACAGATTTGACATTATTTAAATTTTTTAAAGGCATTTTGGTCATTTCCTATTATATTATGGACAGGAATATGTGTATATATACATGTATATGAGTTCAAAAACTCATTTTCATCATCAATCATTGAGAAAGAACAAACCCTAGCAAAATTTGACCTTTAAATTATTTTTTATTCAACCGTAGAAATTCTAAAGTAATCCGATAACTGTGTTTGTCATCTTGAGAGCTTCGAACGGCACCGATTATTTGTGCAAACAGGATTGCATAATCAAGAGGTGAATTCTAAGGTATGAATATTGTTTTCCTTTGTTCTTTTCCATATGTATATGTGTGATAGAGGATTATATGTATTGGTTGTTATTGAAAGGTGATGAAAATAGGGTTATGGACTATTTTGCATGGTTTGGTTATATTGAATTGTGAAAGGTGGATATGGTAATTGAGTTATGGAAGGTGGATATGGTGATATACTATTGAATTGATAATTATTTATATCTATGGCTCAATTTGGTTTAATGGATTGGTTGGAAGGATAAATGAATCCAAACTTGATATTGGAGGGTGTTGTATGAATATGCATGGCATGTGAATGTAATTGGAGAATAAGAGGGTTAAAGTGACACCCTTTATGGTGTAGTTAAGGCTTACTACCTAACCACTAGTTTGGTGAATTCAAATAATTGAATTGTGACGTTTGGTCGCTAATACTAGATTGCTATATATGTTCGTTGTAGATAAGTAATATGAAAAGACGGGAAGTCCATTTGGGACTAGTATTGAAGGTTGACAGTCAGGTATGTAAAGCATACTCTATACCATATCTTTGGCATGAAAGTGAACAATTGTTCTATTAAGAAAGTTTCCAAAGTTATTCAGTAACATGTGATCCATAATGGTTTTGTATGATGTCCTACGTTACCAATGAACTTGTTTCCACCCTACAAGATGTCAATACATTCCAATACTTACTTGTTTTCCAAATCTTACATGTTTATTGCACTAATGAATGTCAGAAGGTATTTGGTTACTCAAACAAGTTCCATGTGCTATTAATGATTCTAAAATGTTTCATTGATATATCAATAAGTTCCTACATCATTGTTATGGCATTGATGACTCCAAAACACTTCATTGATGTGCCAATGAGTTCTTACTTCATTGTTATCACATTGACGGACTATTTATATGTCTCTTATTAATGTATCATTGTTTCAAAGTATCAAAAATACGGTGGCGACCGAAATAACAATCTCAAAGATTAATTAAACTAAGTGATGAAAGTTCTCTCTTATCGGGTGGTATCCCAGGGGAATAAGCCTATTATGGGTCGATCTCTATTTAGGTGTTTATGGGTGGTATCCCAGGGGCATAAGCCTATCATGGGTCGATCCCAGTTGATATGTACTGGAGGCAGCCTAATGGTCACAGTACAATATAGTAATGATAACAAAGATGATAAGAACGAAGGTAAAGTGATTGAATAAATACAATGTACAGGTTGTCACAAGTTCTAGTAAGTGTGGTCCACTCCTATTACGATTTATTCACTTGTTTCTGATTTCTATTGAGCTTCTATATCATATGTGATTATCTACAGCTTTACATACTCAGTACATATTTCGTACTGACGTCCCCCACGGGGGACCTGCATTTCATGCTGCAGGCACAGGTACCTCAGCTCATATACCGCACAAGTAAGAGCCAGGATATCCAGCTGCTTTTGGTGAGCTCCAGTTTGCTTCGAGGCTTTCCGTGTCATATCCAGTCACTTTTGGTATTGTATAGAAGTTAGTTATATGGCAGGGTGTGTCCCGACCTTAGTTAAACTCTGTGTATTATCTAGAGGCTTTGTAGACCTAATGTATAGTCAAGGTGGTGTTTTGTTAATAGACATGATGGCTCCAACGGCCAAGTATTGTATATACATATATATATGTGTGCTCGATCTTATACAGGTTATTATTTCCTTTTATATGCGACATGATGTTGTCCGAATTTCAGGTTGTTATAGAGGTATGAATGGGAAGTATAAGGTTATGTGATGGTTCTCCCGGGCCTCCTCGATTACGGGTGCCAGTCCGCCCCAATAGGATTTGAGGCGTGACAAAAGTGGTATCAGAGCAGTTCGTCCTAGTGAGTCTACAAAGTCGTGTCTACGTAGAGTTTTGTTTATCAGTGTGTCGTGCACCGCATCTATAAACAAGAGGCTATGGAAATTTAGGAATTGTCTCTTTTCTTCATGTATTAGATCATGCGATAGAGCCTATATTGTATATGAAGTCATAATTGACCACTGAATCCGTTTGTTCTCTTATTATAGTAATGATGCCGGTTACCAGAAGCAAGAATACCAGTAAGCAAGTAGATGTGGCTACCGGAGAGGGGACTAGTAAGTCACCCATTATACCAGCTAATCAAAGTGAGGCTCCAGCTGAGCATGCATCAAAAACTTCCTCCACTCTAGAAGAAATAAGAGGGAGGAGAACTATATCCCCAGAGCTACCTATTAATGCTGTTGATCAAGATCTTAGAAATGCAGTGCAACTTTTAACTCGTATAGTTGCTGGGCAAGCTCAAGGGCAAGCGATTCCTACCACGGTCCTAGTGGTACAAATAGGGCGGCTAGCCTTCGAACATAGGATTTTCTTACGATGGATCCTCCCACTTTTACTGGATCAGATCTTAACGAGGACCCATAGGAATTTATTGATCAAATTCAAAGGGCCTTAGATGTTATGCATGTAACGGGTAGAGAGACAGTGGAGTTAGCAGCGTATAGATTTAAAGGGGAGGCTATATATTGGTACGAGGACTGAAAACTATCTAGGGGTATTGATGCACCCTCAGCTCCCGGGAAAGAGTTCAAAGAGGTATTTCTTGATCATTATCTTCCATTCAAGATTCGTCAGGCCCGTCTAGATCAGTTTTTAAATCTTCGTCAGGGGAATATAAGCGTGAGGGAGTACAATCTCCGACTTAATTCCTTGTTGAGATATACTCCTAATGTTGTAGCTACTATGGATGACAGAGTTCATTAATATGTGGATAGGCTAGATCCATATCTGGTTAGAGATTGTACTATTGCTACTTTGAACAAAGATATGGGCATTGCGAGGATCCAAGCTTTTTCACAGAAAATGGAAGATCAGAGGCAAAAGAGAAGAACACAGTAATTAGAAAGAGGATATTCCAAGAGGGCCAGATCTACAGGGCAGTTCATGGCATCCTAAAAAGGGTTCAAACCACAGTTTTCTGCTAGACCACCTAGGCCATTATCCTCTTATTCTACAACTAGCACCCCACCATATTTCCAAGGGTTCACAGGAAATCAATTTGGGCATAGAAGTGAGAGTCAGAGTTCCCAGACAGTGGGGTACCAAGGGTAAGGGAATATAATCCAATCGATACCTCCTTGAGAGCCATGTAATAAATGTGAAAGATACCATTTGGGCGCATGTCGGTTGGGTACCAATGTTTGCTTTTGGTGCAGTATGTCAGGGCATATGATGAGAGAATGCCCACGAAGAGGCATAGGGGATATGGCATGACCTACGGGGTCATTTGTTGCATCATCATTATCGATGCCTTATTCAGGAAGGGGTGCACAACCAATGGGTCATATTAGAGATGATAGAGGAGCCACGAGTTTTAGCGGGGCTCAAAATCGTACGTATGCTCTAGCATATCGACAGAATTTAGAGGCTTCCCCAGTGTGGTTACGGGTACGTTGTCTATCTTTTTATGCGATGTATATGCCTTAATTGATCTCGGTTCTACATTATCTTATGTTACTCCATTGGTTGCTTGAAAGTTCGAAAGAATACCCGAACTGTTAGTTAACCCATTTGAAGTGTCCGCACCGGTTGGGGAATCTATTATAGCTAGAAAGGTTTACCAAAACTACATAGTAACTGTTTGTGGTCGTGATACGATGGCTGATCTTGTAGAGTTAGAAATGGTAGATTTTGATGCTATAATGGGTATGGACTGGTTGGTGTCTTGTTATGCCATAATTGATTGCTGCACAAAAAAGGTATATTTCCATTTTCCAAATGAATCAGTCCTTGAATGGAAAGGTGAAATTGGCACACCAAGAGGTAGATTTATTTCTTATTTTAAGGCAAGAAGAATGATTTCCAAGGGATACATATATCATTTAGTTAGAGTAAGGGATACAGAAGCGGATCCACCAACTCTTTACATTGTTCTGGTGGTAAATGAATTTTCTGATGTATTTCCTGAAGATCTTCTAGGTTTGCCTCTTGAACGAGAAGTAGAGTTTGGTATTGATGTAATACTAGGCACCCAACCAATCTCCATTCCTCTATATAGAATGGCCCAAGCAGAATTACGAGAATTGAAAGAGCAATTGAAAGAATTGCTAGAGAAGGGATTCATAAGGCCTAGTATGTCTCCCTGGGGAGCACCAGTATTATTTGTGCACAAAAAGGATGGCTCACTGAGGATGTGTATTGATACTCGGCAATTGAATAAGGTGACTATTAAGAATAAATATCCTCTCCTAAGAATTGATGATTTATTTGATCAGTTACAGGGCGCCAAGTGCTTTTCTAAGATTGATTTGAGGTCAAGTTACCACCAAGTGAGGGTCAAAGAGAAGGATATACCCAAGACAGCTTTCCGAACACGGTATGGTCATTATGAGTTTCTAGTTATGTCATTTGGGCTAACAAATGCACCCGCAAATTTTATGGATTTGATGAATAGGGTGTTTAAGCCATTCCTGGATGTATTTGTGATAGTTTTTATAGATGATATTCTAGTTTATTCTATATCAGAAGAGGAGCATGTCAATCACTTACGACAGGCATTGCAGACTCTTCGTGATTGTAAGCTTTATCCAAAGTTCTCTAAATGTGAGTTTTGGTTAAAGTCGGTGGCATTTTTGGGTCATATTATATCTAGTGAAGGGATAAAGGTTGATGCTCAAAAGATAGAAGCTGTGAAGAACTGGCCAAGGCCCACAACGCCTACAAAGATTCGTAGTTTTCTCGGGTTGGCCGGTTATTATAGAAGGTTTGTTAAAGGCTTTTCTTCCATTTCAGCACCCTTAACCAAGCTAACCCATAAAGCATCCAAATTCCAATGGAATGATGCCTGTGAGAAGAGTTTTCAAGATTTAAAGAACAAGTTGATTTCTACACCCGTGTTGGTACTTCCAGAAGGCACCGAAGGGTATACAGTGTATTGTGATGCTTCTAGAATTGGTTTAGGATATGTATTGATGCAGCATGGTAAGGTAATAGCATATGCTTCTAGACAATTGCCGCCATATGAGAAAAATTATCCTACACACAATCTTGAGCAGGCAGCAGTTATTTTTGCTTTAAAGATATGGCGCCACTACTTATATGGGGTTCATGTTGATATATATACTGACCATAAGAGCTTGCAATATATTTTTAATCAGAAGGATCTAAATTTAAGGCAGCGGAGATGGCTTGAATTATTAAAGGACGATGATGTTGATATCTTGTACCATCTAGGGAAAGCAAATGTGGTAGCTGATGCGTTAAGTCGTAAGGCTATGATGGCACCTATAGAAAGGCAGGGATGATTAAAGATCTTCACCAGTTAGCTAGTTTGGGAGTTCTCCTTCTTGAAACTCCGGATAAAGAGCTTATCGTACATAATGCTGCGGAATCTTCATTAGTAGCTGAAGTGAAAGAGAAGCAATATGCAGATCCTATTTTATTACAGCTTAAGGAGAACGTTCAGAGTGGTGCGACCAAGGCATTTGACCTTACGCAAGAAGGAGTACTTCAGTGCCAAAACCGATTGTGTGTGCTGGATGTGGACGGTCTAAGAAAGAAGATTATGACAGAGGCACATTGTTCAAGGTATTCCATTCATCCAGGATCAACCAAAATATATCAAGATTTGAAAGATATGTATTGGTGGAATGACATGAAGAAGAGCATTGCAGAATTTGTAGCTGCATGTCTAAATTATCAAAGAGTTAAAGTTGAGCACCAAAACCCCAGAGGTTATATGCAATGCATTGATCTTCCAAGCTGGAAGTGGTACATGATCAACATGGATTTCGTTATTGGTTTTCCTCGTACATCCCGGAAGTTTGATTCTATATGGGTGATTGTTGATAGGCTTACTAAATCCGCACATTTCCTACCAGTTAGGACCACTTACATAGTTGAAGAATATGCGAAGCTATACATTAAAGAGATAGTCCGATTACATGGAGTGCCAATCTTTATTATATCAGATAGTGGAACCCAATTTACCGCAAACTTTTGGAAGTCTTTTCAGAGGTGTTTGGGAACACAAATGAAGTTGAGTACAGGTTTTCACCCTCAAACAGATGGACAAGCAGAACGTACCATCCAAACATTTGAAGATATGCTACGAGCTTATGTAATAGATTTTAAGGGCAACTAGGATGATCATTTACCTCTTATTGAGTTTGCCTACAATAATAGCTATCATTCAAGTATCAAAATGGCACCATATGAAGCTTTATATGAAAGGAAGTGTAGATCACCAATAGGATGGTACGAAGTGGGTGAAACTCTTTTGTTCGGACTGGATCTTGTTTATCAAGCCATAGAGAAGGTTAAATTAATTCAGCAACGACTAAAAATAGCCCAAAGTCGACACAAGTCATATGCGGATAGTAGAAGAAAAGGGCTAGAGTTTTCTATAGGTGATTGGGTATTTTTGAAGGTATCACCAATAAAAGGGGTAATGAGATTTGGCAAGAAAGGTAAGTTGAGTCCACGTTATATAGGCCCGTAAAAGATCACTCGAAGGTTTGGACAAGTTGCATATGAATTAGAGCTACCCCAAGAGCTCTCATCAGTACATCCGGTATTTCATGTGTCAATGCTTCGAAAGTGCATCGGAGATCCATCACATATCGCTTTTACTGAGGATGTGCAAGTTGTGGAAGATCTTACCTATAAGGAAGTTCCTATTGCTATTCTAGATCGCCAAGTTTAGAAGATGAGAAATAAAGAGATAGCATCGGTGAAAGTACGTTGGAGAAATCATCATAGGGAAGAGATTACATGGGAAGCTGAGGAAGCAATGAAATCTAAGTACCCTCATTTGTTCAAAGATGAAGAGGAAACGGAGTTAGAACATTAACAAGTAAGTTTCTTTTTATATATACATAGTATTTATGTGGTGATGTGAATGTTAATGATGGACTTGAACTTGTTTCAATTGAATAACAACGCTAACATTTGAGGACGAATGTCCTAAAGGGGGGAAGGATGTAACACCCTATATTAAAGTACGTGTATTGGCGTATTCAAGCACGTGTATTGGTCTTATTTATATGGAATTAATTATTTTATTTTATTTATACCAGAATTTGCCCGTCGATGGTTCCATGCGAAGGTTATTGAATAAGCTTTCCAACCATATAAAGATTTCCAAAAACGGATAAATTTTGGATATAATCGAGGACGTTCGAAACTATAAAACGGTGGCCGGGATATTTGGGAATAGTAAATGTGCAGGAAAATTTCCTGCACACAAACTACTGAGGCCAGCCGAATTTTTGGGTCAACTTCAAACGACCATAACTCCTTGTACAGGACGAACTGGGTGGCCTACTTTATATGAAATGAAATCCCTTTGAATTATCCTTCCAACGATACCAATTTCACCCAAATTCGATATCGGAGCAAGGATTTATGGTCGATCTACTTTAGCTTATCAAAACAGTTCACCAAAGGATAGATTTGACATTATTTAAATTTTAAAGGCATTTTGGTCATTTCCTATTATATTATAGACGGGAATATGTGTATATATACATGTATATGAGTTCAAAAACTCATTTTCATCATTAATCATTGAGAAAGAACAAACCCTAGCCAAATTTGACCTTTAAATTATTTTTGATTCAACCGTAGAAATTCCAACGTAATCCGATAACTGCGTTTGTCATCTCGAGAGCTTCGAACATCACCTATTATTTGTGCAAACAAGATTGCATAATCAGGAGGTGAATTCTAAGGTATAAATATTGTTTTTCTTTGTTCTTTTCCATTTGTATATGTGTGATATAGGAGTATATGTATTGGTTGTTATTGAAAGGTGATGAAAATAGGGTTATGGACTATTTTGCATAGTTTGATTGTATTAAATTGTGAAAGGTGGATATGGTAATTGATTTATGGAAGGTGGATATGGTAATTGAGTTATGGAAGGTAGATATGGTGATATACTATTGAATTGATGATTATTTATGTCTATGGCTCAATTTGGTTTAATGGATTGGTTGGAAGGATAAATGAATCCAAACTTGATATTGGAGGATGTTGTATGAATATCTATGGTATGTGAATGTAATTGGAGTATAAGAGGTTTAAAGTGACACCCTTTCTGGTGTAATTAAGGCTTACTACTTAACCACTAGTTTGGTGAATTCAAATAATTGAATTGTGACGTTTGGACACTAATACTAGATTGCTATATATGTTCGTTGCAGATAAGTAATCCGAAAAGACGGGAAGTCCATTTGGGACTAGTATTGAAGGTTGACAGTCAGGTATGTAAAGCATACTCTATACCATATCTTTGGCATGAAAGTGAACAATTGTTCTATTAAGAAAGTTTCCAAAGTTATTCAATAACATGTGATCCATAATAGTTTTGTATGATGTCCTACATTACCAATGAACTTGTTTTCACCCTACATGATGTCAAGACATTCCAATACTTACTTGTTTTCCAAATCTTACATGTTTATTAGACTAATGAATGTCAGAAGGTATTCGATTACTCAAACAAGATCCATGTGCTATTAATGACTCCAAAATGTTTCATTGATATACCAATAAGTTCCTACTTCATTGTTATGGTATTGATGACTCCAAAACACTTCATTGATGTGCCAATGAGTTCTTACTTCATTGTTATCGCATTGATGGTCTATTTATATGTCTCTTATTGATGTATCATTGTTTCAAAGTATCAAAAATGCGGTGAAGACCGAAATAACAATCTCAAATATTAATTGAACTAAGTGATGGAAGTTTTCTCTTATCGGGTGGTATCCCAGGGGCATAAGCCTATCATTGGTCGATCCCTATTTATGTGTTTATGGGTGGTATCCCAGGGGCATAAGCCTATCATGGGTCGATCCCAGTTGATATGTACTGGAGGCAGCCTAATGGTCACAGTACAATACAGTAATGATTAGAAAGATGATAAGAACGAAGGTAAAGTGATTGAATCAATACAATGTACAGGTTGTCACAAGTTCTAGTAAGTGTGGTCCATTCCTATTATGATTTATTCACTTGTTTCTGATTTCTATTGAGCTCCTATATCATATGTGATTATCTACAGCTTTACATACTCAGTACATATTTCGTACTGACGTCCCCCACTAGGGACTTGTATTTCATGCTGCTGGCACAGGTACCTCAGCTCATACACCACACAAGTAGGAGCCAGGATATCCAGCTACTTTTGGTGAGCTCCAGTTTGCTTTGGGGCTTTTCATGTCATATCCAGTCACTTTTGGTATTGTATAGAAGTTAGTTATATGGCGGGGTATGTCCCGACCTTAGTTAAACTCTGTGTATTATCTAGAGGCTTTGTAGACCTAATGTATAGTCAAGGCGGTGTTTTGTTAATAGACGTGATGGCTCCAACAGCTAAGTGTTTTATATACATATATATGTGTGGTCGAGCTTATACAGGTGATTATTTCCTTTTCTATGCGACATGATGCTGTCCGAATTTCGGGTTGTCATAGAGGTTTGCATGGGAAGTATAAGGGTATGAGCTGGTTCTCCCGGGCCTCCTCGATTACGGGATTGAAAAGAGGATATAGTTTTATTCATAAACAACTGTGGTAACAAGAGTTTCAAATAATGAAAACTAGGATGACAAGGCAATAGTGCCATAACATGACTTTATTATCAACTAAAACAGAGTTCAAACAAGCTGAACTATAATTTATTGAATTACCGCATCTTTAAGAAAATAGAGACCTTCAGACTCTCTTGCATTGCCAATCATTCTCCCTGAGACCTTGTCCTGAAATGCATATGAAATATCATCAAAGATAGCACGATAATTAAGTTTTTGAGTCAACTTGCAGATGGACAAAAGATTATGTGACAATTTTGGAACATGAAGGACATCAAAAAGAGTCATAAAAGGGTAGTTTGACCATCTCTTTCCCCGCAATTGTTGAGAAGGAACCATAAACAACTTTGACTTTTTTATTTCCTGCTAAAGGATTATAAGTCAAGAAAAAATGGGAGTTCTCTGTCATGTGATCACTACCCCCTGAATCTATTATCCAAGAACTTATACTAGTAGAATCTGTACTCAAAGAAACACGTGGCACATTCCCTGTTTGGGTAAAAGAACAAGTGGGAGTAGAAGGACTAGGTTTACTGGAATGGAGTTAAGATTGGAGAAGTGCAGTAGCTCTAGTTGTTCCTTGGTGAATGGTGGCATTTCTAAAGAGGATTTCAGCCTAGTTATTCGCTGGTACATCGAAAGGCTTGATTGTCATGGTTTTCTACCCTTTTTTGTTCGAGATGGGCAGTTTTCCATGGATCTTCCAGCTAGTCTCACGAGTGTGCCAGTATTTTTTGTAAAAATACACCACGGCTTCCTTTTCTTATTTTTCTCATGTTTCGCAGCAACTAAAGCAGATGACTCTTAATTTTTTGATTCCAGATTGAATTCTTTTTTAGCATAACATTCCTCCTTGTTTCTTCACGCCTAATTTCAGAAAATGTTTCCCTCAAAGTGGGAAGCGAATTTTTTCCAAAAAGTCGAGAACGAAGTTCGTCAAAATCTTGGTTCAACCCTTCTAAAAATAGATATACCCTCTCACTTTCTTCCTTTTTCATTGCTTTTACGCTATCCTTCGAACATTTCTATTCATCATTATAGCACTGATCTAATTCTTGCAACAGGGAAACCATCTCATTATAGAAAAGAGTAACACTTCTCTCTCCCTGCCTCGCTTTCCACAGTTTAATTTTTAATTCAAAAATATGAGAGGCATTTTCTACATCAGAATAGGTTTCTCTAACCGCCTCCCAGACTAGTGGGAAGAAATAAATATGGTTTACCTATGGTAGGTTCCATAGAGTTTAGTAGCCAAGCAATTACCATCGAGTTTTCTGAGCTCCAGGCATTCATTTTTAGGTCTCCTGGTTCAGGCTTTCTCGTTTCTCCAGTCAAGTGCCCAAGTTCTCCTCAACCATCAATTGCCAAATGCCAAATGGACAGATTGTGCCCATTCCAAATAGTTCTTTCCATTCAACTTGTGAGAAGTAAGCCGAAAGGAAATATGAGAAGAATCGTTGCCTTGGTTCATTGTTGTCTCGGTTGAGACTTGTTAACAAAACTCTCGGCTTCTGTTAATGACGCTGGGTGACGTAGCCCAGTAAATGTTGTTTTAGTCATCAACAACACAAGAATAAAGCTGCTCTTATACCATGTAAGATTGGTATCAAAAGTGTACATTTTATTCATCTGAGAGCTACAGATTTATAGTACAGGAAAGCAAACATAACAGAATCAAATCGCGTGATTCTAGCAGATATGACAATCAACATGTGATCTTTTTTATCTAATTACCTAAACTATCTACAACAAATCAGATATGGATTTATCAGATCAATTAAGATCCTACAAAATCAAATCTTAAATATTCACAAATCCACAAATACAAATCACGTTTGGTGAATAATCACCAATTCATGTACATAGCTCACTTAGTTACTCTGAGAGCCCATTTTGAAATAATAATATCTACCTTATAAAAAGAAAAGCCCATCTTGAAATAATACTGCAGGCAACCCTCTCCAGTTGCCTTACAAAAGTTGTCTGTCTTTCTCGCTTCTAGAGGAAACACATCCATCTTGTTTTACACTCTCTTGGGTCTCACGACACTCCCCTTTCCTTTTCCCCTTAATTTTCCTCCGTCAAAGTACTTCTCAGAGCTCCATCAGACGCTACCATGGCATCTCTTTTCTCCATGATTCTATATAATTCACGTGCTTTCCCTATTAGTGCTGACTTTGTGTTTCCAATTCTCCCAAAGATAAATTTTGTATTTAAGCTCTTCATCCAACTCCATGGAGAGTAGGAGCCTGTCAATTCTAGATGTTGCATGATTCTTGTTCCCTCTTTTCAAATAAAAGTTCTTCCGATAAGAGTGAGTGAATCAACCTCACTTCTTTGATGCACTCTGAACTGTATCATGTCTTCAGTATTTGAAGTCGTCGTTACTTTTTTGGGCTAATCCAATAGCTTTTCGTATCTAATAATTTTTGCCCTCCACATCTCCTTTCTTTTCTATAATTTGGGCCCAAATCGTAACAAGCTTGATTTGCACTTAAAGCTATTTAACTCTTTTCTCGACTTAATAGTCCGACCAATTTATTTAAAATATCAGGCTTTTGCTTACCAATGTGGGCATTCACACGTAGCTTTGTTGACGAATAGGAACATAACACAATATAAGGCTCCAACCTCTTGGAGATTTGCCCATAGAAAAGGACTATTGGCGACTGTACGAGCATAAGAGATTTCAAATTTCGTTTTCCCACCTTTAAATCCACTTTTCTTTGAAGTTCAATGTCCCTGTAATAGGTACAAATGCAAGTCCATAGAAGGGGGGAATTCCTTTTAGTGTCCTCATCAGTCCCGACACAACCCTACTTAACCTCAAATGAAACCTTTCAAGACAGGGAAAGTTTGACCTCCATGTTTATTTCCGAGTCAGTACTAAAAGAGACCAAGAGTGACTACTCGATAGAAAAAGGGTTGCCCCTGTGAGTCAGGGAAGTGACTAGCTTTATTTCTTGGGCCAAGGAAGGGAAGCAAAATAAAAATAGCAGGAGATGACAGCGGTTGGGGAGAAGGAAAAGCTATCGAACATCAATCCAATGAAGAGACAAAATGGCTTGGCCAAAGGGTCTGGAGGAGGGAATGACTATACTTTCTTAGTTATATCAACTGGAACCTTGCACCCAAGAAAGTAGCCAAAACAGTTGTGAAGATCAAAGTGGGATTGTAAGCCACTTGACTGCAAGGAGAGGGGTTTAGCGAGAAAATTAGCTCACACCTATCATTGGTGAAAGAAGCCACAAGTTTAGGTAGAAAGAGCAACTAGTGTCGGAGAAATGACTTCTATTGACTCTTTCTTCACATGAAGGAATGAATGGCTTAATGGAATAGAATCCGGGATCCAAGTAGATTAGGTTAAGGCAAATATGAGTTCAATCATCTTCTCATCGGGCCAGGGTTGATAGCCATTCGACTCAAGGAAAGTGCAGTTAGATTGGCATCGATAAATTTTAGGGGTGTCCAAAGACTACACTCAGAGGAATATTACACCCCTAATCCATCTGTGTTCGGACCTTTTGATAGAAACTAGGATAAAGAAGATATGAGAATGAAACTTTACTGGCTAAATAAAGTGCAAGGATCTTAAACACTATATTAATCAATACAAAGGACAAATCTCCAAATACAAAGATAATGATAATACTTTTTTTCTCCTTTCCAGAATTCTATAGATACATCTATTTAAACTAAGACAAAGATAACTTCTAGACAAACATTTACAACTGTAGATAACTACTATAGTTAACTACGGATAACTACTAATAGATAACTGCTTCTATCTTATCTGAAACTAATAAACTAAGATACATTATCTCCACATGCTAAAGGAGCAGTCCTATCAGATGCATCCCCTCCGAAAAGTCGCCTTGTCCACAAGCCGAAAAGAAGGAAATTGCGCATTCTCCTCTTGCATTAACTCCAAATATGCAAAATTTCCAGGTTTGCAGCGATGACCAGGGGCAAACTTGTCTCCACAACGGTAGCATAGGCCCTTTTCTCGGCGAATTTGTTGTTCAGAATTTAGTGGGTGAATGTTTGAAAGCGATGATTGTTGAACAGAGTGTGTAACTGGTTGACGGGGTGATTGAAAATTAAAGGATTGAGCTGCTGGAGAGGAAGTCCCAATTAATAAAGGCCATGATATAGAAAGCCAATCAGTTACCTTACTGGACTAATTTGGTCCATGTTTTCCTTAATATTCTAAAGCCAGATTCATTGTCTTATACACAGATCGAGGCTTGTGAATCCTAACGTCTACACGAAGTTCTTCTTTGAGCCCATTTAAGGAAAACTCCAAGCAAACAGTGTTCTGGCTAGTTTTGCACACGCGATTTCCGTTTTGTAAATTCTTGCATATACTCAAACACAGATCCAATTTGTTGAATACCACATAGGTGTTCATTTGGATTTTGTAACTCAACAGGTCTAATTTTCTTGCATAACTATTTTGTGCTTTTAATACAACCACATCAGCAGCCAAAGAGTCCAAGGTTCCTAATTTTGCTGCTATAATGGTCAATTGTTGTCCAATTTGATCAGGATTCGGCGCATGATGGGTTCGCTATGGCAAGCATTGGTTCGTGTATTAACCATGGCAGGTCTTACTGCTCTAATACCAATAATAGAAACTAGGATAAAAAAGAGACGAGAATGAAACTTTACTGGCTAAATAAAGTGCAAGGATCTTAAACACTATATTAACCAATAAACAAGTCCGTAAGAGCAGTGTTCGGGGACGCGTGATCCGGGAAAAAGCGACAAGGCTCTGTATCACACATTGCGCGAAGTGTGAAGCGTTGCAAGCGCATCATAAAATAAAGCGCAATTTAAAAGAAAAAAGACTAAATAGAGCACCCAAATAGTAAGACAGAATTGAAAAGGCCACAACAATTATATAATCAACAATATAGACAATATATGTAAGCAAAAGTTTAAATCAAACAAGCAAAACAACACATACCACAATAGCAAAACAGTTCAACAAAATAGAAAAACAAAATCAGAAAAAAGAAAAACCAAATCTAAATTAAAAATGTTTCAACATTTGATCTTGTTCTTCTAAAGAACCAAGTCTAAATTAATAATGTTTCAACAGCTAATTCTTATTTTTCTAAGGCTCATTTACTTTATCAAGATTGTCCAAATCTTGTATTCCTTCATTATCATCATCATATTGATCATCATCTTCAACTTCCTCATCTTCTTTAACTCGGCTTGAAGTAGTAACTTCATTTCCCTTTTTATGTAAGCTTGAAGTATTCCTCCTTAAACCATAAAGTCAACACGAAGCAACTCTTTTTTTAAATTTAAAACTGGCCCTAAAATAAAATCAACCTGATGCGCGTTAAAATTGGCCCTAAAATGAAATCAACTTGATGCACTCGCATCGGATTAATTCTTGCATCGGCTCGCATCTCGCATAACCTTGTGATGCGCCCGCTTCTGTAAGGTTGGCTCGCATCAGCCACATGCAGTGAGAGAGGCTCGCATCACTTCGCATCATTGCATTATGCGATGATGTGAGCGTATTCCTGAACACTGCGTAAGAGTGGACAAATCTCAAAATACAAGATAATGATAATACTTTTCTTCTCCCTTCCAGAATTCTACAGATACATCTATTTAAACTAAGACAAAGATAACTTCTAGACAAAAAATTACTGTTGTAGATAACTACTATAGGTAACTACTGATAACTGCTTATAGATAACTGCATCTATCTTATCTACAACAACAACAACAAACCTAGTATATTCCCACATCGTGGGGTCTGGGGAGGGTAGAGTGTACGCAGTCCATACCACTACCTCTAAAGAAGTAGAGAGGCTGCTTCCGATAGACCCGCGGCTCAAGTCAAAGGACAAAATATATAGAAAGAAAAAAAATGCATGGAACATAATAAAATAACATAGGTATGATATCCACCAAAAATATTGAACACTGCCAAACAAGGACACCAAAGCCCTCCTACCTACTGCCTACGACTCATCCACACACCTTAGCCCTCTATCCTAATGTTTTTCCTCCATACCTTCCTATCCTGGATCATGTCCTCAGTCAGCTGCATTATCTAAAACCAATAAACTAAGATACATTATCTCCACATGCTAAAGGAGCAGTCCTATCAGATGCATTATCTCCACATGCTAAAGGAGTAGTCCTATCACCTTTCCTCAGTTATCTCTGAACCATCAACTACTAATCTAGTGTTAGCATTGCTCCATTCCAAAACCATTTTCCCGCCTCAACTCTCTCTACCTCTCGTCTTAATGGGAGCTCGAAAAGAAATTGATTGTGAGCAAGTGATGACATAGTGAGAGCAGCCTTGATTTTCCATCTGTTAAGACCATTTTTGTATAGTCTTGACTGTTGGGGTCCGGACTAAAGGGATCATTGAAGGTTTCAATAAGACACCAGGATAGGATTCTGTGGGGATATCTCAGATCATTTCGGTTTTCTCAGCTACTGTTTCATAGGACTTGTTTTCCTCTTTGAAACGATGGAGAATCGGATTGAATGGGTTACCCATGAACCTGGATTTTTGTTAACAATATCATACTAAGCCACATTGTACGTTGTCTCTGGAATAACAATAGAAGATTTTCTGCCCCCAAGCCATGATTGAATCCTTGCAAAGCACCCATAGATGTTGAAATTATGATAAACCCTGAATCTGTACCCTGTATTTTCCTGCCTCATCTTCTACATGCATCCCCCGTGAGCCTTGACACTGCCTTAATTGCCTTGCATACCCGTCTGAGATTCTGATTCATCTATTTCAATGTTGCTAGTGAATCTGTGACCGTGTTCTATGATTGTGGAACAGCGGCTGTGGGTTTCATTGTCTTCAATTAGTGCGAATAATTTATCACCATATGTGAAGAAGGTTCTCTTTTCTATTGGAATTAAAACTAAAAAGATGTCGGATAAGACGACATCCAAAAAAGTTCTGATTATTTGTAAAATTCCCAAGAGTGAGCTTCGTTCTCTTCCCTTTGCCCACCTTTGTTTAAAGAAACCAACAGCTGCCTCAAGGAGATAAATTTTATCCTCCACATTCCTCACCAACTTCCTCAAAGAACTTCTCAGACCAGAGATGTACTGACAACTCTAGTAGTTGTATCCATATCCAATTTGGTTCAAAACTGGCCAAAAAGCATTCTGCAGCTGGTAACCGCTTAACCAAAGTTCCAGGCTTTTCCATTGTCATTCTCTAACTTTATTCTGACTGCTTCTCCTTTTGAAGGGAGCTTGAAAAGAAACTATGCACCGTTCATCATGTGCACTTGTATCTCGCCTGATACCTTTCATATGCTTTGCACATATCTTCTATTTTCTGAGCTATTTCATCATGGCTATTTCTTAGTGATTTCCTTCAAACTTCCAGACCAGGCAGTTGTCAATTTTGTAGGAGCTCTTCCTTTTGTTCTGTATCGTGATAATCTGGACCATCTTTTTGCTTTTGGTGCTTCCGCATATCATTGTTTTTACTTAATTGGGTCCATTCCATCTCTCAATTAGCTTTTTCTAGATCGCTGAATCTTTACTGCATTGTTTTTCAATTCGATTTCATATTAGAACTCTGATACAATTATGCTGCTTCTCTAGAACCCCTTGCTTTGCAGTATCTGTGATCTTCTCCTCTCTACCCATTCCTGCTGACTTTCTGAATCACTTGTGTCTATTATGCCAAAAGACTTGTTCCCAGCAATTTTTATGAAGACTTGTTTCCGGCACTATAATATGTTTATCTTTCGAGGATGTTGATTCAGTTTGATCCACTCATTTCCCAAGAGCAATTGTCTCAAAACTTAGTTTGATTGGATTGCTTGAGTCCTGCAGGAAAGGTAGAGTGAGGGAAACCTCTCTCGATTTACATGTGGGCAATGATAAGTTAGTATTTTATCTTTTCGTTCCTGATGTTAAGGTGTACTTGAAGTTCCTCTAATCTGCTCTTAAGCTGTTCAGCATCATATGGTGCACACAATAGTATTAGGGTGTGTTGAATCGCAATAAAAAATGAGTTGCTCCTGGTTTGCTTTAATAACTTGCCTACAGAATATGTACTGTGTTTCTTTTGTACTTCTTTAACATATATATGCAACTAAACTGATGCTTCATTCAGATGTTTTCATCACTAAATGGTAACCAAAGTCGACAAAACATAGAAGGGAAAAGACATTGCATACTTATTTCTGCAAGCAACCCTTATCCGTTGCCTACACCAGTTTATCGACCACAGATGCAGAAGCTGCAGCAGAACGAAAATATTGAAGCACAAACAGATAGTCGACTGTCTGATGCTGAAACAGTTGCAAAGGCATTCCCTCAGGTAAGCCTTTTACGTTGTAAAATCCTGGCCTTCCCCTCACATATTCTGCTTCATCCTTCTCTGACAAGTTACTCATTCCCTTGCAGTGTTCCATTTCCCTGTCAGTTATATGCCCAAAAAAGCTTCCAAAACTAAGAGCAACATATGATGCGGTAACAGTGGTCAACTTCATTGATCTCTTTTTTATTTATTATGTTCAAAGCTTGTTTGTATTGTATCGAAACTTTGACTCTTCTTTGTTCCAGACACCTACATTGTTTACCCTCTTCAACTGCTCCTAGTTGCTGATTGATTTCCTACATGTTCTTTCTGACCTCTATAGAAATAATATTATTACTCTCTCTTGAACTGAAAAGTTGCTAATTCTGTACCTCATTTACCATGATAATACGCTGAGATTGGGGCACGTTGCATGATTATAAATTATTTGCTTAGTACATATTATATATTATTGGATGTCACTAATGGAGCAATCATTGGAGCTTTTCTCACTCGCATTTCACTAGTTAAGACTACGTTACTCGGATTTTCCACTTTCTGTGCCGCATCTGTGTCGACACAATATGGGTGTGGGTGTGGAATCTGTACCCGCTTTGGTCAACTGATTTTGGGTAAAGATTTAATGGTTTCTGTAATCAAACCGAAAGTTGAGGTGAAATTGAAGAAAATGAAATACTTTGCATATAGAAATTTCTATGTTACTGCTTTTCCTTTCAGGATTCTCCTATTGATCAATATTTTCTCCTCAAGTTTTCCACATAGTATCACATAATTTAGGTTTGATAACTTTGTTTTTAGGTATTTGAATTATTTTTAACTGAATCCTTGCATCCGTATCCAAGCTTAGATCCTTGTCCCTGAATCTTAAAATTGAGATCATGGCAGATTCGACCTCTAGATCCGCACCCGTATCGAACACCCGCACCCGACTCCGAGCAACTTAGTAGTCTTTTGGCCATGAAATTTTTTTCACTTTTTTCCTAAAAATTATTTCACTTAGTGGAAAAAGTGAATATAGTAGTGTTTGGCCGTAAAAATTATTTCACTTTAGTACAAAATTGTTTTTGGAAAGGTGAAAACAAGTAAAAAGTTAAAACTCCAATTTATATTCATGGCCAGCACACCATCAAGTCCAACTTCAACTCCAACTCTGGAAAATTATTATTTTCATGGCCAAACGGCGCCTTAGAGTTAAAACTTATGAATTTATGATGAAATCACATGACATTATCACTTAGTCTTTAAAAAGAGAAAGGTGTTGCAAGTGGACTTTATAGTTCCATTTTTTTCAAACTCTATGCCTGTTCATTAGAAGTATATCCATGGACAGATTTGGAGGAGGAGCCTTTACCAGTAAAAAGCTCTCAGGCACATATCCCAATAAACCCACCTAAAAGGCCCTTAATTGCCCTTTAGCTTTTTTCTCCGGTAGCCTTGTTCACCGGATTTCTCTCTTTCTTCACCATCTTCACTTCTTTCTTTTAGCCTTTCCTCGACTATAGAAGATCGTATTTATTTAGGTCTGGGGGGAGCATTGAAGCTAAGTCTATTTCTGAGACGTGGTACGAATGGGTGTAAAGATCAACGATGCATATTAGGAGAATAATACTCTCCAAAGAAGCAATAGGATGGCTATGTAGAAGACTTAGGAAGGCTACCACAATATAAGGAGAGGGGGGTGGGGGGAGAACATTTAAGTCTTGCCGTGGCAAAGATCTCTCGACCAACATTTATTGCACTTCTAAGTACAACAAATATGGCAGATTCATTTCCATCATTACTGTTAATGGACTGGCTGGAGCAGTCCTAATTGTACCTGAAGATAAATTTAATAAAGGATGGGAAGAGGTAACGGATCGCATTGAAAGATTCATTAATAGAGGATCAATAGTACTACAAACGAATTCAAGGACTTTAAAGGAAGGGGAATTGATGACCCATTATTACAATGACAAAGAAAAGTATTCAGAAGCTGTCACTAAGAGTAGATGGTCCCAAAAGAGTGCAGGCAGAGATCCAAAGCAGAGCACTAAATGTAATGACACACAAAAGAACGATCTTCCCTATAGATGTCTAGTAGGTAGCGTCCAAGAAAGTGATGAAATTCCAATGCAAAATGATGTAAGAAGTTGGGTTCACCAGAACTGGTAGGGCATCTTCAGCATACAGGTTTTTGGTAAAAAATAGAATTGAGTTCGTATTTGAGTACCAAGATAAGAAAGATGCTGAGCACATCATTCAAGGAGGGTGGATAAGGAAAGAAAGCAGGCTGAAACTCTAATGGTGGATCCCTAAAGTAGGGACTTTCCGCTCCCAGGTCAGATTCAACTGGTTTTGGGTTAGGGCTATTGGTCTACCACTTAATCTTTGGAATTCGAGAGTCACGAAGGAAATCTGAGATATATTTGGCAGTTGGCTGGAAACGGAAGAAGAGACTGACCTGAAAAACCATTTACGATTGGCAAGAATTAGAGTTAAAGGACCTTCTGATGAGATTCTGACAACGATGGAAATTTTCGACGAAACCCTAATCTTCACTTCGCCTATATGGTTTGAGGCACTAGTGAGATATAGGCGTACAACCTTAGATGTGCATGGCAATTAAAACTGCAGTACTAGGCTTGGCACTGATTGTGATTTACAGAGAATTACCTCCGGGAAAGCTGATATCTGTCACCAAGTGTACACAGTACGCAAAAGGAAGTGGTTTATTCACTGGGTCATAATGTAATAACAAAAGAGTATGTGGGTCCACCAAATGACAACATGGAAAGTGCAGAGGTGATAAATTCTTTAGTGGACCAACTGGCAAAGAAATAGGGGTATCTCTAATTAAAACATATGGGCCTAAAAATTCAGAGCCCAAAAGCTTTCAAAAGACTCGGTCCAGGACTAGAATATTTTTTTGACAATTAGTACTAGTGTATTCATCAACATTTAGGGAATACTGGCCACCACCAAAACAATGTACAAGGAACTAAATTTTAGTTTTACAGGGCTCCTAAGAAGTCAATTAACTCATCTACTTCTTCTAAGCAGTGCCATTTCACATCATGAACTAACTTAGTCTCATCTTCAAAGCATTTGCCATTCCTCTTTGTCCGCACTGTCCACCATATGAATGAGGGTATTATCCTCTACTATTTTTTCCAGCTCTTGCTTCCTCTTTTTCTACTCCAGCAGCTCATCAAATCAGCTATGTGCTCAGGCATTGTCCACTCGATCTTTGTAAGATTGAAAAACAAATTCCATAGTTGTGAAGTAAACTTTTAACGCAGAAATAAATGATTATTTGTCTCTCCAGTCTCATTGCTCGAAAAAATTTAGCCACTGCTACGTTTTCGTTCTTTTGCAAAACTTCATGAGTTAGGCATGCCTTCTTTACTACTAGCCAAGTGACGCATTTCACCTTAATAGGAGCCATGTTTTTCCATATATTCTTCCATATCCTTAAGCTATCCTCTTGTATAAAACTGTTCCCCTCTTTTATACGTTTTGTTCACTTAGAATTTACCATCCACCTAGTGTCTCCATCTCAGTATATCAGATGACTAATTATGGCGTCATCTACATATAAGAGATGACAAATTTCTAAATCACCTCCCCCTATTTTGAAGTGGCTCAATCAGTTATTTTGGAGTGCAATTCTCACCATGTTTCTAGAATATATTCAGAGCCTTTATTAGACTTTATTTTCTCATGCAAGTCAAATAGCAATCTTTGTGAAGTTTTACTCCTTGAGGAACACAGAGGAAGCATGATGGAGCCAGGGGAAAGAAAAGACATAAAAGGTGTAAGCATGTAATAATCTGGAGATGTCAACCATCATGAGATGGAGGAAGATAATACGAGGGACAATATACGGGACAATCAAGATCTCCAATCCCAAATGGAGATAATAATAGTAGAACAAAGCAATTCTTCTCAAAATAAGGAGGTGGGAGAGATTGATTTTCAGAATCACTAGCAGTGATATATTCTGAACCTGAACCTCTGTAGATAGACAATAGTGTGTAGGAGGAGAATTTAAACTCAACTACAACTTGGGTCTAAGCAAACATGATAAAGCTTGGTCAACAGTTTGGAGTAAACTTCAAGGAGTGCAAGGAAAAAGCTATTCTTTTGATGACAAAACTAGATCAAGGTGGGGAAAAGTAGAAGGACGGGGGGATAGAAAGTAGTTAAGACAAACATTGTAATACCAAAGGAGGTTAGAAATTCACTCTTTGATGTGAAATTCAAGGATGGGGAGCCAAGGTCTAGTGAGAAGATTTTAGCCCTATCAAATCAATGAAAAATCAAATCTTATCATGGAATGTTAAGGTACGTAATGGGGAAAGTAAAAGAGACATGGTCAGGAAGCTGTTACACCAATGATGTTTATGTTTTGGTATGAACTAAGCTAGATGAATTACTTGATAGTATATTAAGTATAGGATGATAGGTATAAGGGAGAGATTCACAAAAAGCTAAGGGGAGTAGTAGGGGAATTGTAATTTTGTGGGATTAAATAGTATACAGTGGGGAATTAGTGGAGATAGGAAATCAATGCATCTCTGAAAAGTTCACAGGTGTTAACGATAATTTGCAGATTGTAACAAGAGAATTAAGAAAATGTCATGGGAGGAGCTACATGTCATTAAAACAGGATTGATGGTCCTTAGATAGTATGTGGAGATTTTAATATGACAAGATATCCTAATGAGAGATTCAACTTCCACAGGATCAACAAAACCATAACAACTTTTATTGAGGATTTAGAGCTAGTAGATCCCCCGTTATTTGGGGGAGCATTTACATGGAGAAGAGGGAAGAGCATAAAAGTGCATCAAGAATAAATAGATTTTTGCATTGCGTACGGGAAAGGGGGGAGTTTTGCTTATATCAAGCAGAATGTACCACTTAAACTAGTATCTGGTCATAATCAAATAACTCTTGACTTGAAGGGATTTAGAGTGGGAAAAATCCTATTTTGAGAGCTCGTATGTGGCTTTAGAGGGGAAAGGCGGGGATAAGAAGTTGTATAGGTTTGCCAAGGTTAGGGAGCAGAGGGCCCGTGGCCTTAACCAAGTGAAGTGCATCAAGAGAGAGCATGGCAAAGTGTTGGTAGATGATGCCCTCATTAGGAGGAGGTGACAGTCTTATTTCAATGGACTTTTAAACGATGAGGGATCAAATATTTAGAGTTGTGGCTGAAGAGGATCGTGACTATTTTCAAGAATTAGTTCAATTTCATACCAGATCGCTAGACTATTGAGGCCATTCACCTCATAAGGAGATTCTTAGAGCAGTATAGGGAGAGAAACACATGGTGTTCATCGATCTTGAGAAGACGTCCGACAAAGTCTCCTGGAAGGTTCTGCGGAGGTTCTTAGAGGTTAGAGGTGGGCGTACACTAGGTCGATTTGGGATATGTATGATAGAGGGAAGACTCATGTGAGGGTAAAAGGAGGAGATTCAGATAAATTTCTTATTTTAACAAAGTTGCACTAGGGTTCAATCGAAAACAACCTCTCTATCTCTTTAGGGGTAGTGGTATGGACTGCGTACACTCTACCCTCCCCAGACCCCACTTTGTAGTAATATAATGGGTTGTTGTTGTTGTTGTTGCACTAGGGTTCAACTCTTAGTTCATTTTTTATTCGCCTAGCTGATGGATGTATTGACGCGGCGTATTCAAGGAGAGATGCCTTGGTGTATGTTGTTTAATGATGGAGTCGTTATTTATGACACCCGAGGAGAAGTTAATGATAAGTGGGAGGTTTGGAGACAGACCCTAGAGGGTTTAAGTTGAGCAGGATCAAGACAGTGTACTTAGAGTATAAGTTTAGTGATTTGATGCATGAGTCTGACGTGGTAGTGAAGCTGGATTTAGGCCATTTGGAGGAGAGAGAGTTTCAAGTATCTTAGATCTATGATTCAGGGAAATAGAGAGATTGACGAGGATGCCATGCACCGTATTAGTGCTAGGTGGTTGAAATGGAGGCTCGCTTCGAGATTCTTGTGTGATAAGAAGGCGCCTTTTAAGTTTTGAAGGTAAGTTCTATAGAGTGACAGTCCAATCAGCTATGTTATATAGAATAAAGCATTGGCCAGTTAAGAACTTTCACATCAAAAATTTGAAAGTGGCGGAGATGAAGATGTTGAGATGAATGTGTGGACTTACTAAGAGGGGTAGGGTTAGAAATAAGATTATTCGAGAGAGGTGGGAATGACTTTGTTGGAAGACTAGATGCGGAAAGCGAGCTTGAGATGGTTTGGTCATGTGATGAGAAGGTGCATAGATGCCCAGTACAAAGGTGTGAGAGTGGGCTATTAATGATTTCTGGTAGGGTAGAGGTAAGCCGAAGAAATATTAAAGGGAAGTGATTAGGCATGACATAAAGCAGTTATAGCTTTCGGAGTATATGACCCTAAAAAGAAAGGTGTGGGGGACGTGGATTAGGATAATAGGAGTGCTTTTTTACTAGTATGGTTTATAGTTGATTTTGTAGACATAGTGTTATGCATGTGTTGTAGTTTCTTGTTTGCGGTGTTTTGGTGATGTTTGTGATTTCGGATAGATAGTTCATAGTATTATTTTGTGGGTGTTTTTTTTTTTTATTATCTAGTGGTGTGTTACCAATTTTGTTGTTTGTTTTTATGTATTTTTCTTGATATACTGTTATCTGTCCTGAGCTGGAGATCTATCGGAAAAAACCTATACTTCAACTGGGGTTCTATCAGAAATAACCTCTACTTTAGCTGAGGTAGTGGTATGGACTGCATATACTTTACTCTCCCCAGACACCACTTTATCGGAATATACTGGGTATGTTGTTGTTGGTAGTGGAGAGGTTTAAATATAGGGCCAGGGAGTCGTGGTTGTCATTCAGTGTTGAGAACACAACAGGGTATGTACTAGCCAAAAAATTGAAATTGATGAAAGGGAAATTAAAGGAATAGAGTAAAAACATTGTTGAAAGGGAAATTGAAGGAATGGAGTAAAAACAACAAAGGAATCTGCTGGAAATAGAGGAAAGAAGATACTCTTAACCAGAAAGCAAGTTGGGAGAGGATACATGAAGAAAGGTTTCTCACTGATGATGAGATTCTTTAAAAGACAAACTTGGGTATGGAGTTTGAAGAATTAGCAAAGAATGAGGAGATAGAATAGAGACAAAGATTTAGAGTGTAATGGTTAGAGCAAGGGGACCAAAATGCAAAATTTTTCCACTAGATTGCAACCTCTCATAATAGGTTCAATTCAATGGAACAATGAATCACTGTCAAGGATCCAGAATTGATAAAGGATTTTTCCTTAAATTTCCATTTGAAGTTATTCAAAGAAGTAGAAGTGTGGAGGCCTGAATTTATATAAGAAACTATAGGAATGATATCCATTGAAGAACAAATATGGTTGCAAGGATCCTTTATAGAAAAGGAAATACAAGACAACATTAATATGTATGGTAAGGAGAAAGTACCTAGGCCTGATGGTTTTCCTATGATTTTCTTTTAGACCTTTTGGGATGTTTTAAAGGAAGACATCATGAATAAACTGGACCATTTTACTCTAATCAGACATTTGAAAGAAGCTTTAATGCAACTTTCATTGCATTGATTCTAAAAAAATAGGAGCTTTAGAATTGAAATACTTTAGGCCTATTAGTTTGGTGGGATGTGTGTACAACATTATTACCAATCTATTGGCAGAAATGCTTACGAAGGTGGTTAGTAAGCTAATCAACAAAAATCAAATGGCCATCATACAAGGTAGGCAAATTATGGATGCTGAATTGATAGCCAATGAATGCATAGACTCTAGGTTGGAAGGGGAGATGCCTAGATTATTGTGCGACATGGAGATCCATTATCACCTTTTGTGTTTACACTAGCTATGGAGGGTTTTGACAGCCTAATGAGAGTTGCATTACAAAAAAGGTGGATCGGGGGCTTTGAGATTGGTAGCAGTCAGGGGCGGACCAACGTGTTTTTTGGGGGTGCTCCGGCACCCACTAAACTCAACGTAGAATAGGTATTATTATATAAGAAACACTGAAAAATGGTATAATAAACTTGGAGTTTACTTGTATAGAAGTTCATAAATTAACATGAAAGACTGCAACATCCCAAATATGTGCACAGTAAGTATTAAACATATATTGAAGAACTAGAAAATTCTTCATGAACTTTTAATGTTGCTTGTTCTCATGATAAGTTTTTTGGACCAACTAATGTTGGGATTTGATCCCTCAAAATCTAAAAAGTATAAAAGGTGAATAAGGGCTCGCTCGCCTATCATGTGATATGTTCAAAAGATGTATTAATAAGATGATCACATATAAATTTACTGTCAATCTTCAGTTTGACATTCATCAAGTTGCTAGCTCAATATAAATTGAGTTAAGAGCATAATTTTCACATTATGTAATCAAGATAATTTATCTTGATAATGTTGATTTGGCATAGAATATCTTTGATAAATTGATAAACCATTACTAATGAGAACAAAAACTTCATTTGTTGGTTTAAAATATTATATACAAATGTACTTGTATGCATCAAACAAATAAATTATAATTAATTTCTTCTCAAAGTTGGCTCTGAGTTAGGAACCAAACGTTGTCCATCTAATAATTTTGATATGTTGTATACGTTTAATGAATATAACATGATGCACAAAGATGGATTTCTCAAAGAAGATGGAGGACATATGTTAGTTTTCCTAACATAGGGGGAAGATTATAAGCAGCTATGAAATATGATAGAAATTATTATCAGACCCCCATTCAAAAGATAATTCAAATCAAATGCCGAAAGCATATATTAAGCTACAAGTCCTCCTACTTGATGTCCCTAAAGGATAAAGTCTATGCATGCGTGAAACATGGTTGATACGAGCTAAATGGACTTCGTAGCTTTTGATGACATCATTTGAGGTCAATATATGAAGACTCAAATTTTGGTCACATTGAGGGTAAAAGGGCATGCATGGAGGACTCATTTTGAGTATTCAATAAAGAAATTCCATGTTTGGAAGATTGCTTGGGATTTTACTTTTTGAAGTATGAAGAAGGGGCGACCTTAGAGAGTTATAAGAGGCGCCTATGGAGTGTAAATATTCATTAATGGCATTTTAGTAATTTACCCCTTTATGTAATAGTATAAATAGCCATTACTTAGATCATTTTCCCTTAGTTTTGGATAACGATATTTGGACAAGAAACACTCGTGAACTCCATTAGGAGGAAACTTAGTATAGGACTTAGAAAAGTCAAATAGTCTAGGGCTTGGAAAAGCCATTATTGATCTTTGCTTAGAAACGGTAGTTGTAAGGTGAATTTGATTCCCTTAGTAGTGACCATAAGAGATTAGTGTTGTTATTACGGGCCTTAGTGGTCTTATCGTTTGATACACAATTTGGTTCCTATTTCTTGTAACCTCGTATATCAAGTTATCTGTCTTTACTTTACTGCATTTGTTTGTTATCTTTTCTCTCTTAGTCTTCATCTCTTTAGGCTGATTCTTGTATCATTTGGTATCAACTTAAATCTAGACCCTATTAGTGTTAGATTCTTGTTCCCTAACACTAATAGGGTCTAGATCTAAGATTTGAGCTTAATCCAGGTTGTTTTGAGTTATTCACCATTATTAAGCTTGAAGGTTGAAGAAACTTAAATGGTGGATCTCAAAATTTATTAAGATTTATGGATTGATCATGTATGGGTTGTGATTAGGATCTCAACGTGACCACAAAAACCAAAAATCATTCAATTTGGAGGTCATTTGTTTAAGCGTCAACTTGGGTCAAACTTTTGAATGTTCTTGGCGTTTTTCATGTTTTTCATATATTGTTGAAGAAGAACATTCAAAAAGTGTTGTTTGATCCAAAAATGAGGAGACAAAGAGTATGGTCCTTGTTTGTACAAAGAATATTCCAAGCATATTCTAAGTCTTCCAAAGGAAGAAAGAATTCAAAAAGCATCAAAAAGGAATATTCTCAAAGAAGGGGAAAGGACACGTACAAAGGAAAGTACAAGGGAGGGACCATCACAAATTCTAACTTTTGAGCTTCAAAAAGGCTCTAATTCTTGTAATTTTCCCTCCCATAGCCGAAACTACTCCTCCTAGTTGAAGAATTAAATTTCAAATTGGAACAAGTCAACTCTAAAAACATTGACCAAAATTAAGTTGCCACATCATCACTTCCCTAAAATATGCTTAAGCTCAAATTTTAGGTTCTAAGTTTCTTTTCTTTGATTCTTAGTTTCATTTCTTGATCCTAGCACTAATTAGAACTAGTAATCACCTACTTAGATGTAAATTAGTTATTGAATCTATTTTTATTTCGTGTCTTTATTTTTTTGTGTGTTTTTCTCATTTATGATTCGTTGAACTTCTTTTTTTCAAGTTCATAAGTAGATTTTGTTTTGTGTCTTGAGTCGATCAAACAAGAATCTATTTCGGTCATAAAGTAGTGATTGACACCTTATCGACTATCAGAGTATAAACAACTTTTAATATTCATCGATTCAATTGTAAGGATCATAAAGGTGAGTGCATACGAGTATTAGTAAGGTGTTTTACTACTAATCTTGTTTGTTCATTTTGTTGGTACAAGGTAATATAAGGAGAACATGTATCGACAGCCTCGGATTATTATGACTATGCCATAGAAGACTATGATTGTAGTTAGGGATTTTATGTCTACATTGATGATGGAGATTGTGGGGGCTATGAATATAGCCATGATCAAGGGCAAAATTGAGGGTTACAGGTTTGAATGAGAAAATAAGGTGAATGAAGTGCCTAGTGCTTATAGTGAATATGAAGATGATGTAGGGCCTTTTGATGGTTCTTATGATGAAGTTAGGGCATTTGGGAAGTCTTACATTTCCCACTCCGAACCTAGAATTAGTGTAAGGTATAACCCCTTTATTCACAAAGTTTATGAGAGCTATGGTGAAAGTGCACGTATGGAGTATGAAGATTTATATTCTTCACCTTGTAGTATATCTTATCAAGGTTGAGGTAGTGTGAAATGTTATACTAGCTATAGTGTAGGTTTTCCCATGAGAAGAAGAGGGCATACATCTCCAAAGCCGGGTACTCAATACTAAGCCTTACAATGTTGATCCAAGAAGGATTGTTCACTCCATAAAGGTAATCATTTATGGGGTTCCGGGCTGCCTCATTGTTCTAGATGATAGGTGCTATAGAAACTACATCATTCCACCTATGGTTGATTATGTGGGGCTGTTTTAAGAACGTTTACTTGTTCCATATTCCTTGGATGGGTATAAGGTTACCGAGATAGTGAAGGTTGTCTTCACCCTATTTGAATACCATGAGGAGGTGTGGTGCAATATCTTCTTCTTGGAATAAGGTCATATATATTTAGGTACCGATTGGTTTGCACAACATAAAGTTCCAAATATGCAAAATTAGCCTAAAGTTGTAAGAGACCGATGAGGAAACCATCTCATTACGTCCATTCTTCCCAAGCCTTAAAGAGAAGTGATCACTTACTCCAATCCAAATGAAAATGAGAGATAAAAGATTGATAGGAGTAAGGGTGTACAAAGTGGCAATCTGAGAGTAGAAAAATAAGAAGTTGTGAGGAGTGTAGTGAGAGGGTTGCCACCAAACCGAGCTAACTTTATTTGTTCTTCTATCTCTAAGGACATTTGTGTAGGTACCAACATGGCAAGCGGAGGAGAACAAGTGCTAAAGGAGAAAATTCTCTTTGAAGACTTGACTAGGGAAATCATAGATGTTGTCGAAGCTTATGGAGGACTTTCACACCAAGGTAAAGAAGAATGTGCTCAAAAACCTCAAGGTAAAATAGCAAACTTTTACATTTTTGTGCATGTGAATGATGCTTGTATGGCTAGTAGCCCATTGAGTGTGAGTAGTAGCTTACCTATTTGTGAGTCTATTAATTCTTTTCTTTTTGTTGATAATGTACATATTATGAGTATGGATACACTAGTTGATCTTATTGATGACCGAATTGACTCTTTTTGTAAGATCAATTTATGTCCACCTAGTGTTAAAGCCATTATGTTAAATGATAGTACATTGTCTAATGATTCTTTGCCTCTTGATAATGTACATATTATGAGTATGGATACACTAGTTGATCCTATTGATGACCGAATTGACTTTTCTTGTAAGATCAATTTATATCCACCTAGTGCTGAAGCCATTGTGCTAAATAATAGTACATCATCTTGTGGGAATTGTGTCGATCAACTTGTGTGCGGAACTAGTCCACCACTTGAGGTTATGTGTAGTATGATTAAAGAACCTCAAGTGAATGAAGAACTTAAAAGTGTTGGTTAATGAGATAGGAGTGACCCCTTGAGCATGTTTCCTAAAGAAGATCTTATGGATTTCCTTTATCATAGGGATGATTATGTGTTTGAAACTTCTGTGGAACTTGATGGTTGCCTTTTAGAAAGTGAACTTGCATGTTCTTAATCTTCCTTCGAGATAGATCCTTCTCTCTTTAGGTATAATATTTTGTTCGAAGATGGTACAATCGCTCCTAATGAACCTAGTGGTGAGAATAAAATTGAAGGTATAGCTTGTCTTGAAAGCTATAACATATATGCTAACCCACTATGGTGTAACAATATTCCTCCTAGAGATGTAAATCTCTTCTTGGAAGATGAGAGTACTCTTAGGGAAAAGGAGTGTGAGGTCTTGGAAAGAAATAATCAGTTAGGTGATATTAATTTTGACTTGCTTGAATCGTCAAGAAACCCAGTAGGTAATTGTCCTTGAAAATTGATTGTGGTTGTGATCCTTTGTATAATACCCCACCCATGTTTGATGACTATGATGACGAATAGATCGCTTTTTGTGAATACTTAAGTAATAATCCCTTTGATTTTGATGGTGGTATATGTCTACTTGAGGGTTCTTCCATAAAAGGAGAAAGTGTCCATTGCTTGGAAATTACTTCTTCTTCTACTTTGTGTGACCTTATTGTTGAGAGTACTCATGGTGATGATTTTGAAACTAGTAGTGAGTACATATATAGGGACACCTTAGTTGAAGTTGTCTTGAGTGATACCTTTCTCTACTCTCTATTTAATTTGCTTTTGATGATGTGTATGCTATTGTAGAGAGTATGTCTTTTAGATTGGGTGAAGCTTATGGGGAAAAAAAGTGTTGTCTAGACCCATGTCTATGGCCATTCTTTCTATTTGACCCCGATGCCAAATGTGGATATGATGATGTTGGCACACCCAACTTGTTGCTTGGCCTACATGACAAGCAAAGTGTTATTCTTGAAAATCCAAGGGCAAAAGTGTCATTATCTCCTTGGGGTAATGCTTCTAAATGTGTATCCTTGCTTGACACACTTATGCTTAAGTTGTATGATTCCAAACTTATGGATGCCAAGTTGATACCTTACTTGAAAAGAAGAAGTCATATATGCTTAAGTGCCTTAATTCCATCCTTGTGTGTCTTATGTGCTATATCTTTTGGGCCAAATAGCATTTTTATAGATGATAGCACCTTGGATGATGCCTTTACACTTGATTCCTTTCTATACTACCTCTTTGCCTATGATGACATCCATGCTAGTTTTGGATTTGTATTGTGTAGAGATAAGGAACTTGTTTGTTGGTCCACTTGTTTAGATGACAATGCTATGTGGGTTTGGTGGACTTTAAGACCAATAATGGCCCTACGTTTGATGAGGTCACTTGAAGAGGTAATGAAACAATTATGTCTTATGGTTCCTAAGATAAAGGTAGTCTTACCTTTTGGATTTAGTGATACCATTAAAACCTTTATAGTTTTTTTATCTCTTGGTACTTATCATAGCCATTTACTATGTGACATTTTTACTAAGTTTTTCATGACTAAAACAAAGGATTCATGGTTATATTTCAAGTATGTACCCCTTGGAATGATGATGTTATTTGTTGTACTAACCCTAACCCTCATGCCATGAGAATGTTGTGCTTGTTTGTCCTTTCTTTGGTTTTGGAAGGTGTGGTCGAGGTTTAATCTTTTTCATGAAGGGGAGGATGATACGAGCCAAATGGCCTTCATAGCTTTTGATGACATCATTCGATGCCAATACATGAAAACTCGAGCTTTGGTCACATTGAGGGCATGCATGGAGGCCTCATTTTGAGCATTCAATGAAGCAATTCCATGTTTGAAAGATTATTTGGGATTTCATTTTTTGAAGTATGAAGAAGGGGCGGCCTTGGAGAGTTAGAAGAGACGTCGATAGTGTGTAAATATTCATTAATGACATTTTATTAATTTTACCCTTTTATGTAATGGTATAAACAATCATTAGTTAGGTCATTTTCCCTTAGTTTTTTATGATGATATTTTCACAAGAAACACTCTTGAACTCCATTGGGAGGAAATTTAGTGTAGGGCTTGGAAAAGCCAAGTTGTGTAGGGGTTGAAAAAACCATTATTGATCTTTGCTTAAAATGGTGGTTGGAAGGTAGAGTTGATTCCCTTAGCGGTCATCGTAAGAGTTTGATATTGTTATTGCGGGTCTTAGGGGTCTTATCATTTGATACATGATTAGGTTTCTATTTCTTGTAATCTCGTATTTTAAGCTATTTATCTTTACTTTATTGCATTTGTTTGTTATCTTGTTTGTCTTAGTCTTCATCTTTTTAGGCCGATTCTTATCTCAATGGTAGACCAATTGATTCCAAATGAAATAATCTTTGAAAAAGATAAGGAGAAAAAAATCATAATAAGAAGGCAATGTGCTCTTGAAAAGCCTACGACATAACACTTCATGAAACGTTATGAGAGGTTCAGGTACTTGAAAATAATGAAGTGATGAGATCTTAAAATGTTATGTCACACTGTGAACTGATACGAAATAATATATCATCAATATCTTTGATACAATATTGGCGCAATATTGTGTAAGATCATGAGGATCTGAATTCTACGTTTATTTAAGCATGTTGACGTAGAAATAATTATCAGGTGACGTGAAAGGATGCATATTGATAATCATAAAACTTATTTGATTTGCAATCCCAGATACTTGAAGATGTCACTTATGAGATGTTGAATATTGTCACTTGACAAAATTTATATGAAAATTTTTTAAGGATTAAAAATGTTTGAAGCATATAAAATTTCTAGAAAACTTATTTATAATCCTTATGTTGTATATGCTTATAGCTTGAAAATCATTGAAACTCTTGGAGAGTTTTCAAAAACAATAAATTATTTTAATATTTAAAAATTAAAAATTAATTAAATATAAATATATTTATGATAAAACATTTTCTTATTATAACTCCAAATTGTTAATATTAAGGAAACAATAAAAATAGCCATTAATATTAATGTTATAAATGGACAAAATAGTGGGAAGAGTCCAAAACTTATTTGGAGACCTTATTGGTCAAAAAGACACGTATATATTTTTCAAAAATTCAAAACAGTCGACTTATTTTCTAGGAAATATATTTTTTTTAATATATTGATTAAAGTATTGATTCCATATATTTTGGGAATTAATAATTTGAAAGTAATTAATAATAATAATAATAATAATAATAATAATAATAATAATAATAATAACAATAATAATAAATTGAGAAAAAAAGTAAAAAATAATATTATCTATTGCGAAGTCTTTTAATAAAGGACAAAATTAAAATTTCTGGTGGTAAAATATATATATGCTTAGAATAAAATATAAGTTATGTTTACATTATCTATATATATACATATATGTATATATGTATCTATAATCTATAATCTATATCTATAACATATTATAAGTGTGAAGGGCCTTGGAAATGTCATTTGAACTTTTTACTCTTCATTAAAAGTCTTTACTTTAGACAAAATTGTCTTTTCATTATCTTATCTAATATTTAAAAATTAAAAATTAAAAATTAATTAAATATATTTATGGTAAAAATTTTCCTTATCAGAAGTCATCGGAATTAATGACAACTAATATTTTTCCATTAGTTTAAGAATTTCAGATCAACTAAATTTGATTTAATGAAGATTTAAAAAGTCTATAAATGTACATCTATATCTACAATATATTAAATTCATTAACCATTTGAAACTTGTGGTGGTAAATATGTATATGCTTACAATAAAGTATATGTTTAGGACTTTTTATACTTCATTAAAAATCTTCGTAATATATAAAGTCATATAATTTTAAATAATCAAAAGTTATACGTGCGAGACATGTGCGACTAAACTAGTATATATATATATATATATATACATATATATATATATATATATTAAATTATATATTAATTTTAATTTGAATTATTTTACAAATAAAAATTAATAATAATCAACTTTATCTATTGTTAACAGTTTTAAGGGTATTTCAGACATTTTAATTAAAAAATGCTTAAAACTACTTATTTACCAAACACATCAATAATTTTTTTCAGTTTCAATGACATTTTTATCCAAACATATAAAAATTAATAATAATCAACTTTATATATTGTTAATAATTTTAAAGGTATTTTAGACATTTTAATCAAAAAAATGCTTAAAAACACTTATTTACCAAAACATCAATAACTTTTTTTAATTTAAACACTTTTATCTAAACACGTAATTACTTATTTTTAAAATAAGTTCGTCACTTTCAAAAACTCTTTTAATAAACTTTTTAAAAATCATTTTTTTTAAGCATATCCAAACGAGTCTTTTGACCATTTAAGCAAACATCCCACAAGTAGTACGCACAGAAAAGCTTAGTGAGTGGAAAGAAAAGTACACAGCTGTCATCGAAAATTGAAGTTAGATCCGTTAGCAATTCCTTAACAAACTCGTTCGGATTGATAGAATAGAATAGATGGGAAGAAGTTTTTGATAAGAACCAGCAGCAGCAGCAGCACACATGGTGGACAAACTGATCGTCGCCGTTGAAGGCACCGCTGCCTTGGGCCCTTATTGGAAAACTATCCTTTCCGATTACCTTGATAAAATAATTCGGTATTGATACAGTCCACTTATTTATCAACTTAAATTCATTTTTATTTTGTTTTGGCATTTCATGTTTTTCGACCAGAATTCTGCTGTTTGCCCCCATTAATTTTGTTTGATTCAGTTATCTCGCCCATTCGTAAATCGTCCAGTTTACTAGAAACTGCTGAGTGCTTTCCCTAGTTTAGGATGGGAATTGAAACCTCAACCTGTGCAACTGTACAAGTGTTCTCAAATTTGGTTCACAAAAATAAGGTAAGAAGGGATCGAACTCCACTCCTCTTTTAGGGTGAGAACTGAACAGCCGAGGGTGGACTCGTCTATTTAAATCAAAATGTATCTTCAATGAGTCTATTATGAATTACATTTCAGAAAGTGAATATTCGTCGAGTTGAGTCGTAGTAATGTACTTGGATTATGTTCTATTATTGTGATCTGATTTTTTCTTGAAATACAAGATCGTCACACTGATTTGTTTGTTTGTTCAATTTGTAAATATTGACAACGCTTATTAAAAATCCTTCTCACATCATTGATTTCAATGCTAGAGCATCATTGAGAAATTGCCATTCTAGGGTAATACCACTTCTCTATGTGATAATCATGTGCACACAACATTTGAGTTTCTTTGAAAACCGACTAATTTCGGAAACTTTGAAGCCTTGATACCAAAGTTTAACTTTGAAAAAAGAACATAACCCTGCACCCAAGGGTAGCCATCCTAAGTAGTCAATGAAGTGGGTCGACAATCTTAGGTCTCAGTTCAAAATCCCAACAGAGACAAAAAACACTAGGTGATTCTTCCCACCTGTCCTAGCCTTGGTGGACAGAGTTACCTCATATCTGTTGCTAATAGGAGGTGGAAGGTATCCCTGGATTTAGTTGAGGTGCTCGAAAGCTAGCCCGGACACAACAATTATCCAAAAAAAAAAAAAAGAAAAGAAAAAGAACATTACTCTCTGTAGGGAGGTGAGGGTTAAAGAACTCGTATTTATTTGCAACGACTAGAATTCAAACTGTTCACTACACCCACCCCTCCCTTATAAGATCTTTTGTTTACATGGTTCTCTCAAACCCTAAAACTATGTAAATCCCACTTGCCATCTTGTCCACACAATACGATTTCTCCATGAATTCTCTTGCAAGCTTCACGATTCCGTTTCTCTGTCATCTTCCAATTATTAGGGCTCTCAGTTAGTGATTCTACCATTCAAGTTTCAACTGCCTTGATCGTTGTTTAATTTCAGTAATTTGGTTACTTAAACTGGTAGTCTCCCGTTAGTTGAATTGCCTGCTCACTACATTCCATTCTTAGTGAGATATATAAATTTTGGAGAAGTGTTAAATGCAGATTTTAGTTTTAAAACTTAAGATTAACTATTGGGAAATCTTAAATGCATATCTAAATTTGAAAATTTGGGCACAATTCCAATGAAGGATCTACTAAGATGTTTTAAAGATATTGGATGTTTAAATGGGAGTATCATCTTTCCAATATTACCAGGCAAAATCTTCTAGCCATATGGTGTGGATGCAACTCAGCATTTAGGTTGCGAAGGTGAGCTGCGTGCAATAGATCCGTGTGGTCGGACCCTACCCCGGACCCTGCGCATAGCGGTATGCGGGGGCTTAGTGCACCGGGCTGCCCTTTTTAACTATATAACCTTGTCCATGACAAGATATATGCCTCTTGAGGTCATGTATATGTTTCCCTACTGAGCATAGTCAGCGTTAATGAGAAAAACATGGTCAAGGAAAATTGTGGTCATAGAAGGTACATGAATTGGGTTTCTTTTGGTTAATAATTCTTGTCGACTTCTGTGAGAGATATAGACATATTTCTAACCTTCTATCGCTGGTCTAGATGTCTATCAGTTTGCAGTTACGTTTCTTCATTTGAGATGCTTATTAGTTCTTTCTTGCACTGTATTTTTGGAAGGTGAGATCATCCAATTTTAAATTGGTATCAGTTTGGGTTTCTATTCAAATATGCAGTGCTGCAAACATGCAAGCAATAACACATGTGTTGTTGAGCAAATGGCTGAGAATTCATCCTTCTTCATCTACTCTGCTTTTCCTTTGTTCTAGCTTTACTGTGGCTATTTATTTTTTGGCTTCCTGAGCTTTTAGCTGAACTGTTGCATATACCTCTGCCTTGTGGTTCTTTTAAAATTTGATGTTTGCTTAGACTTTGAATCAACACATGCTGGATTTTTTTTCATTTGCCAATGTGTTGTTATAGAATTTGTTAATGCATGTTCCATCCTTTCAATGGGATGAAATTGTCTTAAAACTTTATATAATGATTGTACGCTTTTAACTGGTCATCCATTTCATTCTTCTTTGATATTCTTATTTCAATGTTTTTCCTAGAAGATTTTTTGGTTAAGATCCCTCCGATACCTACTTATGAAACTTTAAAGCGCTAAATCAAGAGCATCACTCCTGCAGCCACCAATCAAAGAAAATTAAACCGCTTTCTGTTTCCCTTAATATTTGGGTTGATAAATTGCAGCTGTATATGTAACCTAATATGTCTCAAAGCTGTTATTAATTTATTGATCTCATGTTTTGTAAGTTGGTCATATTAAACCTTGCAAGTAGTATTCAGGATGAAGTTCGCCGAGTAATAGCCTTTTGGTAATTTGTGCAGGAGCTTTTTTGGAGCTGAGTTAACTTCACAGGTTCACATATTCTAAATGGCTATTTGTATACTGGTTATTCATTTCTAATATTTATGTGCTGACAATTCTATGCGAGTAAAGTTAATATCTTAATATTCATCATGACCAAACCAACATAATTTATAACTCATATAAGCATACCATTTTCCATATACAAGGATAAACCAAAAGGTAAAGAATCTACAAAATCTGATTGTCTACTAAATCCGCCCATTGTTCTATACAACAAGAAACTTTATGGGTGCATCAAAAGAAAATAAGTGATCGGAGGCTATTCCTCACCTGGGAAAAACTCAACTCTCCCCCGTCAAAAGCTATCCGATTTTTCTCTTTCCAATTAACCCGCATCAACGCAAGAGGGACCAAGTTCCATGCCCTACACTGACTCCTTCTTTTCCTGCTATTCCAACAAAGCATCAACTCTTTCACGGTTTTGGCATTACCAAAGAAACTCTGAACCACTGTAGCATGTCCCACCATAATCTCATGGTAAAGACATAATGAATAAGAAGATGATCCACTTCTTCCCCTGTCTCCTTATACATGTAATACCAGTTGACACAACCACCTTCTGCTTTCTAAGATTTTCCGCCATCAACATTTTCCCTCTAGTTGGTGGAAAAGATAAAAATCACACCTTTCTCGGCACCTGCGCTATCCAAATTGCATCACATGGAAGTACACCCTCCTCCCTGGTTAGAAGGTTCTCATAGAAAGATTTAACCGAGAAAACTCCATTACTCCCCAAACCCCACCACAAAGATCAGTGTTTTCCACCGGCCCGACTTTCATGTGAAGGAGGGCCATCCTTTGGAGCTCGGTCGTGTCCCAATCGTGGAAATGCCTTCCAAATCTCGAATTGCAAAAATCTCTCCTCCATGTGTCTCCCTAATTTGTCGGACCTTCAAATCTCCTTGGCGTGACATTTTATACAAAATCTGAAAATCTTCTTTCAGCAAGTTATCTCCACACCGCCTATGTCGCCACAAATAACTCCCCTCCCATTTCCAACCTTGAATGAGATATTTACGTAGAAATCATCCCGTCCCTCCATCATATTCCTCCACAAACCACAACCGGAAGGCGTAGTGACACGTAGATAAGCTGATAAAAAGAAAGCAGTATAATCCATACTATCTGACTTGAAAGCAATTAATTGTACGATCTTCTACTAGATAAGCTAATTTTACCTTCCATTTTGAAATTCCAGAAATCGTCTGCAGCTGATGTGGAGGTCTCCTTGGTCGTGTTTAACACTCATGGTTCTTATAGTGGTGTGTATTTTTCTTGTTCATAAATCCTATCTGATTTAGTTACAATATCAAACATGAGGTTTGTTGAGTCATGCTCTTAAAACCACTTTCTAGCCCTATCTCAAATCTCAACCAGGGGAAACAAAATTTTCAGTACTGATATTATTGCATGTTCAGATGAAATCTGCATGATTCCATGATTTTAGGAATGTTTTCTACTTGATGCTTACAATCTCCTTGATGTAGAGAATTATCTATAATGTAATTCTTGCATGCCAAATCTATCTATTCAGCATAAAGTTTAGTTAAGTTAATTGCACCTCTCTTGATCCATATTTATGAATTGTCATAGTCCCTTTCCAGGAGTCTATCAATGCACATAGGATTGATAAATCCTCTTTGACGACGGGTTACAGTCGATTTCAGTTTCTTATTTAAATTTCCTAACTTCCAAATTGATTTATTTCAGTTATATTCCAGTGAATTTGATGGTCTGTTGTAATTTCAGTGATATTGCCCTCTCTATTCCCCTCCTCCGCTAATAAAGAAAAAAGGATAAATGAAATTGTGGCCTTAACAACAGAAGACTTTGAATGGGATTATTCAATCTTGATCTTGTATTAGAAAAATCTTGTTTTTTTTAAGGCTGTCTTACTTCTCTTCTTTGTCATGACACATATTTTGTCTTTTTTTTTCCGTTTCTGCTTGACATTTTATTTTTTTTTCTTCTTCCATTTTACTATCTCTTATGCAGCTTGCCTGGTTCAGAGGAGTGGCTGGACAAGAGACATGGATACCTTTTTTCAGTGGCTTTCAGCTATACCTTTCTCAGGAGGTGGTTTCAATGATGCTGCAGTTGCAGAAGGACTTGCTGAAGCATTAATGGTGCGTTTTACTGATTCTAAGATGTTCTAAAACAAACTTTGCATCTCTATTGCTGTCAAATTGTGATAATATCACTAATCGAAATGACCTTTATGAATCACATGTTAATGTGTTAGACATAGAATAATACTGTAAGATTGGTACCAAAAGTGTACATTTTATTTATCTGGGAGCTACAAATTTATAGTACAGGAAAGTAAACATAACAGAATCAAATCACGTGATTCTAGCAGATATGACAATCAAGATGTGATCTTTTTGATCTAATTACCTAAATTATCTACAATTGTTAGAATATGAGTAGGAATAGGAATAACATATAGAATCCTATTAGAAAAAGGATTGTAACGTAGTATCCTATTAGAAAAGGATTGGAATGTAATGTCTATAAATAGGGCCTCAATGTAATAATGTAGTTACAACAATTCAATAATATTTTTCTCCAATATTTCTCACATGGTATCAGAGCTTCCATGATCTTGGTAAAGAATCAAAGAATTTCCGTTGCCGGCGGACGGTTATAATCCATATATGCTGCCCGTCTGGCCAATGATTATGTTAGCAAAAGTTGGGTCACTGACTCACTGTGTATCTTTCTAGTGACTATTTCTCATATCTTTGCGTAGCACCATGCATCCGTCCGATGACTACTTTTTCATATTTATTTTTCTTAGCACCGTACTTCTTTTCGATAACTATTTTCTCATATCTGATTTGCGTAGCACCGTGCATCTTTTCGGATTACTGTCTCATATCTGAGTTGCATAGCACCATGCATCTTTCTGGTGACTCCTCAGATTTAATTTACTTAGTTCCGTACGTCTTTCCGGTGACTCCTTAGATCTTTTTCTGTAGGGTCGTACCATCATTCTGACCCTACCCATATAATTTCTCTTTTCCAGTAGTATCGTGCCGTCATTCCGACCCTACTCATATAATTTCTATTTCTCAATAGGGTCGTGCCATCATTCCGACCCTACACATATTTCTCTTTTTCAGTAGGGTAGTGTCATCATTCCGACCCTACCCTTATACTTTTTTTCCTCAGATTGTAGTCACTTTTCATCCATCAAATCTAATAATCCGGCATGTGAGCATGTTTCGGCTAAGTTTCCAGTGACTTTCGTGTTCAAGATCTACTCGTCTCTTGATTTCGAGATGATCCGTGTATTTTATACCAGTTTTCGGCAATTTTCCAGCGACACATCGACTTTACGACAATATTTACTACTTTTCGGATCATTTTTTCAGTTTGTTCCGTTTCAATTGAGGTCTCCCAGATGTCCAAAGCAGTCCTTATTAGTTTTCTTGCAGATATTTCACCAAGTCCCTCACCCATCCTCGTGTTAATTACATCCATAACAAGCTTGGAACATATGTTTCTATGCACCGTGTTAGAATATGAGTAGGAATAGAAATAGCATATAGAATCCTATTAGAAAAAGGATTGTAACGTAGTATCCTATTAGGAAAAGGATTGTAACGTAGTATCCTATTAAGAAAAGGATTGGAATGTAGTGTCTATAAATAGGGGCTCAATGTAATAATGTAGTTACAGCAATTCAATAATATTTTTCTCCAATATTTCTCACAACAACAAAACAAATCAGATATTATTTTATTAGATCAATTAAGATCCTACAAAATCAAATCTTAAATATTCACAAATCAACACCTCCTCAAGTTGGCATGTAAATATCTGTCATGCCTAACTTGCTGACAAGAATTTCAAATTTTGATTTAAACAAGCCTTTTGTGAAAATATATGCAATTTGCTAATTCTGTTGGGACGAAAGGCATGCACACACTTCCTACTTCAATTTCTCTTTTATGAAGGGCCTATCCACTTCGACATGTTTTGTTCTATCATGTTGAATTGGATTGTGAGCAATACTGATGGCCGCTTTATTGTCACAATACAACTTCATTGGTAAACCAAACGTTTTTTTGAGTTCTTCCATCATCTTCTTGAGCCAAATCATTTCACAAATCCCATGGGCCATAGATTGGTTTTCAGATTCAGCACTGCTGCGGGCTACAACATTCTGCGTTTTACTCCTCCATGGCACAAGATTTCCCCAGATAAATGTACAATATCCAGATGTAGACCTCCTATCAGTAGTAGAACCTGCCCAGTCTGCATCTGTAAAACTTTCAATGCCCCTATGTTGACTTTTTCTGAAAAACAATCCTTTCCCCGGAGAACTTTTAAGATATCTTAGGATCCTATAGATCGCTTCTTGGTGCTCTTTCTTTGGAGAGTGCATAAACTGACTGACTAAGCTTACAGAAAAAGCTACATCAGGTCGAGTATGTGACAAGTAGATTAACTTCCCTACTATTCTTTGATATTGACTGTGGTAACTGAATTTCCTTCTTTATTTTTGAATTTTATATTCGGATCAATGGGTGTTTTAGCTGGACGACAACCACTCATTCCCGTCTCTCTTAGAAGATCTAGTACATACTTCCTTTGTGACACCATAATGCCTTCTTTTGATCTCGTTACTTCCATGCCAAGAAAATATTTCAACTGGCCCAGATCTGTAATCTCAAACTCCAAGGCCAACTGTTTCTTTAAATTCTCCATTTCGGACAAGTCATCTCCTATAAGTATAATATCATCAACATACACTATCAGAATAGTTGTCATTCCCTCAAGAGAATGATAATACTTTTTTTCTCCTATCCAGAATTCTATAGATACATCTATTTAAACTAAGACAAAGATAACTTCTAGACAAACATTTACAACTGTAGATAACTACTATAGTTAACTACGGAGAACTACTAATAGATAACTGCTTCTATCTTATCTGAAACTAATAAACTAAGATACATTATCTCCACATGCTAAAGGAGCAGTCCTATCAGATGCATCCCCTCCGAAAAGTCGCCTTGTCCACAAGCCGAAAAGAAGGAAATTGCGCATTCTCCTCTTGCATTAACTCCAAATATGCAAAATTTCCAGGTTTGCAGCGATGACCAGGGGCAAACTTGTCTCCACAACGGTAGCATAGGCCCTTTTCTCGGCGAATTTGTTGTTCAGAATTTAGTGGGTGAATGTTTGAAAGCGATGATTGTTGAACAGAGCGTGTAACTGGTTGACGGGGTGATTGAAAATTAAAGGATTGAGCTGCTGGAGAGGAAGTCCCAATTAATAAAGGCCATGATATAGAAGGCCAATCAGTTACCTTACTGGACTAATTTGGTCCATGTTTTCCTTAATATTCTAAAGCCAGATTCATTGCCTTATACACAGATCGAGGCTTGTGAATCCTAACGTCTACACGAAGTTCTTCTTTGAGCCCATTTAAGGAAAACTCCAAGCAAACAGTGTTCTGGCTAGTTTTGCACACGCGCTTCCCGTTTTGTAAATTCTTGCATATACTCAAACACAGATCCAATTTGTTGAATACCACACAGGTGTTCATTTGGATTTTGAAACTCAACAGGTCTAATTTTCTTGCATAACTATTTTGTGCTTTTAATACAACCACATCAGCAGCCAAAGAGTCCAAGGTTCCTAATTTTGCTGCTATAATGGTCAATTGTTGTCCAATTTGATCAGGATTCGGCGCATGATGGGTTCGCTATGGCAAGCATTGGTTCGTGTATTATCCATGGCAGGTCTTACTGCTCTGATACCAATAATAGAAACTAGGATAAAGAAGAGACGAGAATGAAACTTTACTGGCTAAATAAAGTGCAAGGATCTTAAACACTATATTAACCAATAAACAAGTCCGTAAGAGCAGTGTTCGGGGACGCGTGATGCGGGAAAAAGCGACAAGGCTCTGTATCACACATTGCGCGAAGTGTGAAGCGTTGCAAGCGCATCATAAAATGAAGCGCAATTTAAAAGAAAAAAGACTAAATAGAGCACCCAAATAGTAAGACAGAATTGAAAAGGCCACAACAATTATATAATCAACAATATAGACAATATATGTAAGCAAAAGTTTAAATCAAACAAGCAAAACAACACATACCACAATAGCAAAACAGTTCAACAAAATAGAAAAACAAAATCAGAAAAAAGAAAAACCAAATCTAAATTAAAAATGTTTCAACATTTGATCTTGTTCTTCTAAAGAACCAAGTCTAAATTAATAATGTTTCAACAGCTAATTCTTATTTTTCTAAGGCTCATTTACTTCATCAAGATTGTCCAAATCTTGTATTCCTTCATTATCATCATCATATTGATCATCATCTTCAACTTCCTCATCTTCTTTAACTCGGCTTGAAGTAGTAACTTCATTTCCCTTTTTATGTAAGCTTGAAGTATTCCTCCTTAAACCATAAAGTCAACACGAAGCAACTCTTTTTTTAAATTTAAAACTGGCCCTAAAATAAAATCAACCTGATGCGCGTTAAAATTGGCCCTAAAATGAAATCAACTTGATGCACTCGCATCGGATTAATTCTTGCATCGGCTCGCATCTCGCATAACCTTGTGATGCGCCCGCTTCTGTAAGGTTGGCTCGCATCAGCCACATGCAGTGAGAGGGGCTCGCATCACTTCGCATCATTGCATTATGCGATGATGTGAGCGTATTCCTGAACACTGCGTAAGAGTGGACAAATCTCCAAATACAAGATAATGATAATACTTTTCTTCTCCCTTCCAGAATTCTATAGATACATCTATTTAAACTAAGACAAAGATAACTTCTAGACAAACAATTACTGCTGTAGATAACTACTATAGGTAACTACTGATAACTGCTTATAGATAACTGCGTCTATCTTATCTACAACAACAATAACAAACCTAGTATATTCCCACATTGTGGGGTCTGGGGAGGGTAGAGTGTACGCAGTCCATACCACTACCTCTAAAGAAGTAGAGAAGCTGTTTCCAATAGACCCGCGGCTCAAGTCAAAGGACAGAATATATAGAAAGAAAAAAAATGCATGGAACATAATAAAATAACATAGGTATGATATCCACCAAAATTATTGAACACCGCCAAACAAGGACACCAAAGCCCTCCTACCTACTGCCTACGACTCATCCACACACCTTAGCCCTCTATCCTAATGTTTTTCCTCCATACCTTCCTATCCTGGATCATGTCCTCAGTCAGCTGCATTATCTAAAACCAATAAACTAAGATACATTATCTCCACATGCTAAAGGAGCAGTCCTATCAGATGCATTATCTCCACATGCTAAAGGAGTAGTCCTATCACCTTTCCTCAGTTATCTCTGAACCATCAACTACTAATCTAGTGTTAGCATTGCTCCATTCCAAAACCATTTTCCCGCCTCAACTCTCTCTACCTCTCGTCTTAATGGGAGCTCGAAAAGAAATTGATTGTGAGCAAGTGATGACATGGTGAGAGCAGCCTTGATTTTCCATCTGTTAAGACCATTTTTGTATAGTCTTGACTGTTGGGGTCCGGACTAAAGGGATCATTGAAGGTTTCAATAAGACACCAGGATAGGATTCTGTGGGGATATCTCAGATCATTTCGGTTTTCTCAGCTACTGTTTCATAGGACTTGTTTTCCTCTTTGAAACGATGGAGAATCGGATTGAATGGGTTACCCATGAACCTGGATTTTTGTTAACAATATCATACTAAGCCACATTGTACGTTGTCTCTGGAATAACAATAGAAGATTTTCTGCCCCCAAGCCATGATTGAATCCTTGCAAAGCACCCATAGATGTTGAAATTATGATAAACCCTGAATCTGTACCCTGTATTTTCCTGCCTCATCTTCTACATGCATCCCCCGTGAGCCTTGACACTGCCTTAATTGCCTTGCATACCCGTCTGAGATTCTGATTCATCTATTTCAATGTTGCTAGTGAATCTGTGACCGTGTTCTATGATTGTGGAACAGCGGCTGTGGGTTTCATTGTCTTCAATTAGTGCGAATAATTTATCACCATATGTGAAGAAGGTTCTCTTTTCTATTGGAATTAAAACTAAAAAGATGTCGGATAAGACGACATCCAAAAAAGTTCTGATTATTTGTAAAATTCCCAAGAGTGAGCTTCGTTCTCTTCCCTTTGCCCACCTTTGTTTAAAGAAACCAACAGCTGCCTCAAGGAGATAAATTTTATCCTCCACATTCCTCACCAACTTCCTCAAAGAACTTCTCAGACCAGAGATGTACTGACAACTCTAGTAGTTGTATCCATATCCAATTTGGTTCAAAACTGGCCAAAAAGCATTCTGCAGCTGGTAACCGCTTAACCAAAGTTCCAGGCTTTTCCATTGTCATTCTCTAACTTTATTCTGACTGCTTCTCCTTTTGAAGGGAGCTTGAAAAGAAACTATGCACCGTTCATCATGTGCACTTGTATCTCGCCTGATACCTTTCATATGCTTTGCACATATCTTCTATTTTCTGAGCTATTTCATCATGGCTATTTCTTAGCGATTTCCTTCAAACTTCCAGACCAGGCAGTTGTCAATTTTGTAGGAGCTCTTCCTTTTGTTCTGTATCGTGATAATCTGGACCATCTTTTTGCTTTTGGTGCTTCCGCATATCATTGTTTTTACTTAATTGGGTCCATTCCATCTCTCAATTAGCTTTTTCTAGATCGCTGAATCTTTACTGCATTGTTTTTCAATTCGATTTCATATTAGAACTCTGATACAATTATGCTGCTTCTCTAGAACCCCTTGCTTTGCAGTATCTGTGATCTTCTCCTCTCTACCCATTCCTGCTGACTTTCTGAATCACTTGTGTCTATTATGCCAAAAGACTTGTTCCCAGCAATTTTTATGAAGACTTGTTTCCGGCACTATAATATGTTTATCTTTCGAGGATGTTGATTCAGTTTGATCCACTCATTTCCCAAGAGCAATTGTCTCAAAACTTAGTTTGATTGGATTGCTTGAGTCCTGCAGGAAAGGTAGAGTGAGGGAAACCTCTCTCGATTTACATGTGGGCAATGATAAGTTAGTATTTTATCTTTTCGTTCCTGATGTTAAGGTGTACTTGAAGTTCCTCTAATCTGCTCTTAAGCTGTTCAGCATCATATGGTGCACACAATAGTATTAGGGTGTGTTGAATCGCAATAAAAAATGAGTTGCTCCTGGTTTGCTTTAATAACTTGCCTACAGAATATGTACTGTGTTTCTTTTGTACTTCTTTAACATATATATGCAACTAAACTGATGCTTCATTCAGATGTTTTCATCACTAAATGGTAACCAAAGTCGACAAAACATGGAAGGGAAAAGACATTGCATACTTATTTCTGCAAGCAACCCTTATCCATTGCCTACACCAGTTTATCGACCACAGATGCAGAAGCTGGAGCAGAACGAAAATATTGAAGCACAAACTGATAGTCGACTGTCTGATGCTGAAACAGTTGCAAAGGCATTACCTCAGGTAAGCCTTTTACGTTGTAAAATCCTGGCCTTCCCCTCACATATTCTGCTTCATCCTTCTCTGACAAGTTACTCATTCCCTTGCAGTGTTCCATTTCCCTGTCAGTTATATGCCCAAAAAAGCTTCCAAAACTAAGAGCAATATATGATGCGGTAACTGTGGTCAACTTCATTGATCTCTTTTTTATTTATTATGTTCAAAGCCTGTTTGTATTGTATTGAAACTTTGACTCTTCTTTGTTCCAGAGACCTACACTGTTTACCCTCTTCAACTGCTCCTAGTTGCTGATTGATTTCCTACATGTTCTTTCTGACCTCTATAGAAATAATATTATTACTCTCTCTTGAACTGAAAAGTTGCTAATTCTGTACCTCATTTACCATGATAATACGCTGAGATTGGGGCACGTTGCATGATTATAAATTATTTGCTTACTACATATTATATATTATTGGATGTCACTAATGGAGCAATCATTGGAGCTCTTCTCAATCTTTTGATACATATGTCATGGAGAGCATTTCACTAGTTAAGACTACGTTACTCGGATTTTCCACTTTCAGTGCCACATCTGTGTCGACACAACATGGGTGTGGGTGTGGGATCTGTACCCGCTTTGGTCAACTGATTTTGGGTAAAGATTTAATGGTTTCTGTAATCAAACCGAAAGTTGAGGTGAAATTGAAGAAAATGAAATACCTTGCATATAGAAATTTCTATGTTACTGCTTTTCCTTTTAGGATTCTCCTATTGATCAATATTTTCTCCTCAAGTTTTCCACATAGTATCACATAATTTAGGTTTGATAACTCTGTTTTTAGGTATTTGAATTATTTTTAACTAAATCCTTGCATCCGTATCCAAGCTTAGATCCTTGTCCCTGAATCTGAAAATTGAGATCATGGCAGATTTGACCTCTAGATCCGCACCCGTATCGAACACCCGCACCCGACTCCGAGCAACTTAGTAGTCTTTTGGCCATGAAATTTTTCACTTTTTTTCGAAAAATTATTTCACTTGGTGGAAAAAGTGAATATAGTAGTGTTTGGCCGTAAAAATTATTTCACTTTAGTGAAAATTGTTTTTGGAAAGGTGAAAACAAGTAAAAAGTTAAAACTCCAATTTATATTCATGGCCAGCACACCATCAAGTCCAACTTCAACTCCAACTCATGAAAATTATTATTTTCATGGCCTAACGGCGCCTTAGAGTTAAAACTTATGAATTTATGATGGAATCACATGACATTATCACTTAGTCTTTAAATAGAGAAAGGTGATGCAAGTGGACTTTATAGTTCCATTTTTTTCAAACTCTATGCTTGTTCATTAGAAGTATATCCATGAATAGATTTGGAGGAGGAGCCTTTACCGGTAAAAAGCTCTCAGGCACATATCCCAATAAACCCACCTAAAAGGCCCTTAATTGCCCTTTAGCTTTCTTCTCCGGTAGCCTTGTTCACCGGATTTCTCTCTTTCTTCACCAGCTTCACTTCTTTCTTTTAGCCTTTCCTCGACTATAGAAGATCGTATTTATTTAGGTCTGGGGGGAGCATTGAAGCTAAGTCTATTTCTGAGACGTGGTACGGATGGGTGTAAAGATCAAAGATGCATATTAGGAGAATAATACTCTCCAAAGGAGCAATAGGATGGCTATGTAGAAGACTTAGGGAGGCTACCACAATAAAAGGGGAGGGGGGTGGGGGGGAGAACATTTAAGTCTTGCCGTGGCAAAGATCTCTCGACCAACATTTATTGCACTTCTAAGTAAAATAAATATGGCAGATTCATTTCCGTCATTACTGTTAATGTACTGGCTGGAGCAGTCCTAATTGTACCTGAAGATAAATTCAATGAAGGACGGGAAGAGGTAACGGATCGCATTGAAAGATTCATTAATAGAGGATCAATGGTACTACAAACAATTTCTAGGACTTTAAAGGAAGGGGAACTGATGGCCCATCATTACAATGACAAAGGAAAGTATTCAGAAGCTGTCACTAAGAGTAGATGGTCCCAAAAGGGTGCGGGCAGAGATCCAAAGCAGAGCACTAAATGTAATGACACACAAAAGAACGATCTTCCCCACAGATGTCTAGTAGGTAGCGTCCCAGAAAGTGATGAAATTCCAATGTGAAACGATGTAAGAAGTTGGGTTCACCAGAACTGGTAGGGCATCTTCAGCATACAGGTTTTCGGTATGAACAGAATTGAGTTCTTATTTGAGTACCAAGATAAGAAAGATGCTGAGCACATCATGCAAGGAGGGTGGATAAGGAAAGGAAGCAGGCTGAAACTCAAATGGTGGATACCTAAAGCAGGGACCTTCCGCTCCCAGGTCAGATTCAACTGGTTTTGGGTTAGGGCTATTGTCTACCACTTAATCTTTGGAATTCGAGAGTCACGAAGGAAATCGGAGACAGATTTGGAGGTTGGCTGGAAACAGAAGAAGAGACTGACCTGAAAAACCATTTACGATGGGCAAGAATTAGAGTTGAAGGACCTTCTGATGAGATTCTGACGACGATGGAAATTTCCGACGAAACCCTAATCTTCACTTCGCCTATATGGTTTGAGGCGCCAGTGAGATGCAGGCGTACAACCTTAGATGTGCATGGCAATTGAAACTGCAGTACTAGGCTTGGCACTGATTGTGATTTACTGAGAATTACCTCCGGGAAAGCTGATATGTGTCACCAAGAAGTACAGAGCACGCAAAAGGAAGAGGTTTATTCACTGGGTCATAATTTAACAACAAAAGAGGATGTGAGTCCACCAAATGACAACATGGAAAGTGCAGAGGTGATGAAGTCTTTAGTGGACCACCTGGCAAAGAAATAGGGGCAGCTCTGATTAAAACATATGGGCCTAAAAATTCAGAGTCCAAAAGCTTTCAAAAGACTCGGTCCAGGACTAGAATATTTTTTTGACAATTAGTACTAGTGTATTCATCAACATTTAGGGAATGCTGGCCATCACCAAAACAATGTACAAGGAACTAAATTCTAGTTTTACAGGGCTCCTAAGAAGTTAATTAACTCATCTACTTCTTCTAAGCAGTGCCATTTCACATCGTGAACTGACTTAGTCTCATCTTCAAAGCATCTGCCATTCCTCTTTGTCCGCACTGTCCACCACATACATGAGGGTATTATCCTCCACTATTTTTTCCAGCTCTTGCTTCCTCTTTTTCTAATCCAGCAACTCATCAGATCAGCTATGTGCTCAGGCATTGTTCGCTCGATCTTTGTAAGATTGGAAAACAAATTCCATAGTTGTGAAGTAAACTTTCAACGCAGAAATAAATGATTATTTGTCTCTCCAGTCTCATTGCATAAAAAAATCTAGCCACTGCTACACTTTCCTTCTTTTGCAAAACTTCATGAGTTAGGCATGCCTTCTTTACTACTAGCCAAGTGACGCATTTCGCCTTACTAGGAGCCATGTTTTTCCATATATTCTTCCATATCCTTAAGCTATCCTCTTGTATAAAACTGTTCCCCTCTTTTATACGTTTTGTTCACTGAGAATTTACCATCCAACTAGTGTCTCCATCTCAGTATATCAGATGACAAATTATGGCATCATCTACATATAAGAGATGACAAATTTCTAGATCACCTCCCCCTATCTTGAAGCGGTTCAACCAGTTGTTTTGGAGTGCAATTCTCACCATGTTTCTAGAATATATTCAGAGCCTTTTTTAGACTCTATTTTCTCATGCAAGGCAAATAGCAATCTTTGTGAAGTTTTGCTCCTTGAGGAACACAGAGGAAACACGATGGGGCTAGGGGAAAGAAAAGACATAAAAGGTGTAAGCATGCAATAATCTGGAGATGTCAACTGTCGTGAGATGGAGGAAGATAATATGAGGGACAATATAAGGGACAATCAAGATCTCCAATCCCAAATGGAGATAATAATAGTAGAACAGAGCAATTCTTCTCAAAATAAGGAGGTGGGAGAGATTGATTTCGAGAATCACTAGTAGTGATGTATTCTGAGCCAGAATCTCTGTAGATAGACAATAGTGTGTAGGAGGAGAATTTAAACTCAACTACAACTTGGGTCCAAGAAAACATGATAAAGCTTGGTCAACAGTTTGGAGTAAACTTTAAGGAGTGCAAGGAAAAAGCTATTCTTTTGATGACAAAACTAGATCAGGGTAGGGAAAAGTAGGAGGACGGGGAGATAGAAAGTAGTTAAGACAAACATTGTAATACCAAAGGAGGTTAGAAATTTACTCTTTGATATGAACTTCAAGGATGGGGAGCCTAGGTCTAGTGGGAGGATGTTAGCCCTATCAAATCAATGAAAAATCAAATCTTATCATGGAATGTTAAGGTACGTAATGGGGAAAGTAAAAGAGACATGGTGAGGAAGCTGTTACACCAATGATGTTTATGTTTTGGTAGGAACTAAGCTAGATGAATTACTTGATAGTATATTAAGTATAGGACGATAGGTGGAAGGGAGAGATTCACAAGAAGCTAAGGGGAGTAGTAGGGGAATTGTAATTTTGTGGGATAAAATAGTGTAGAGTGGGGAATTAGTGGAGATAGGAAATCAATGCATCTCTGGGAAGCTCACAGGTGTTAATGATAATATGCAGATTGTAACAAGAGAATTAAGAGAATGTCATGGGAGGAGTTACATGTCATTAAAACAGGATTGATGGTCCTTAGATAGTATGTGGAGATTTTAATATGACAAGATATCCTAATGAGAGATTCAACTTCCACAAGATCAACGAAGCCATTACAGCCTTTATTGAGGAGTTAGAGCTAGTAGATCCCCCGTTATTTGGGGGAGCATTTACATGGAGAAGAGGGAAGTCCATAAAAGTGCATCAAGAATAAATAGATTTTTGCATGGCGTACGAGAGGGGGGAGTTTTGCTCATATCAAGCAGAATGTACCACCTAAACTAGTAACTGATCATAATCAAATAACTCTTGACTTGAAGGGATTTGGAGTGGAAAAAAATCCTATTTCGAGAGCTCGTATGCTGCTTTAGAGGGGAAAGGCGGGGATAAGAAGTTGTATAGGTTTGCCAAGGCTAGGGAGCGGAGAGCCCGTGGCCTTAACCAAGTGAAGTGCATCAAGGGAGAGCATGGCGAAGTGTTGGTGGATGGTGCTCTCATTAGGAGTAGGTGACAGTCTTATTTCAATGGACTTTTGAACGACGAGGGGTCAAATGTTTAGAGTTGTGGCTGAAGAGGATCGTGACTATTTTCGAGAATTAGTTCGATTTCATACCAGATCGCTAGACTACCGAGGCCATTCACCTCATAAGGAGATTCTTGGAGCAGTATAGGGAGAGAAACACATGGTGTTCATCGATCTTGAGAAGACCTCCGACAAAGTCCCCTGGAAGGTTCTGTGGAGGTGCTTGGAGTTTAGAGGTGGGTGTACACTAGGTCGATTTGGGATATGTATGATAGAGGGAAGACTCATGTGAGGGTAAAAGGAGGAGATTCAGAGAACTTTCTTATTTTGACAAGGTTGCACTAGGTTCAATCGGAAACAACCTCACTACCTCTTTAGGGGTAGTGGTATGGACTGCGTACACTTTACCCTCCCCAGACCCCACTTTGTGGGAGTATATTGGGTTGTTGTTGTTGTTGTTGTTGCACTGGGGTTCAACTCTTAGTTCGTTTTTTATTCGCCTAGTTGATGGATGTATTCGCCTTGGTGTATGTTATTTGCTGATGATAGAGTCGTTATTGATGACACCCGAAGAGGAGTTAATGATAAGTGGGAGGTTTGGAGACAGACCCTAGAGGGTTTAAGTTGAGCAGGATCAAGACAGTGTACTTGGAGTGTAAGTTTAGTGATTTGATGCATGAGTCTGACGTGGTAGTGAAGCTGGATTCAGGCCATTTGGAGGAGAGAGTTTCAAGTATCTTAGATCTATGATTTAGGGGAATGAAGAGATTAGCGAGGATGCCATGCACCGTATTAGTGCTGGGTGGTTGAAATGGAGGCTCGCTTTGAGAGTCTTGTGTGATAAGAAGGCGCTTTTAAGTTTTGAAGCTAAGTTCTATAGAGTGACAGTCCAATCAGCTATGTTATATGGAACAGAGCATTGGCCAGTTAAGAACTTTCACATCGAAAATTTGAAGGTGGCGGAGATGAGGATGTTGAGATGAATGTGTGGACTTACTAAGAGGGGTAGGGTTAGAAATGAGATTATTCGAGAGAGGTGGGAGTGACTTCGTTGGAAGACTAGATGCGGAACGTGAGGTTGAGATGGTTCGGGCATGTGATGAGGAGGTGCACAGATGCCCAATACAAAGGTGTGAAAGCGGGCTATTGATGATTTCCGACAGGGTAGAGGTAGGCTGAAGAAATATTGGAGGGAGGTGATTAGGTATGACATAAAGCAGTTACAGCTTGCGGAGTATATGACACTAGAAAGAAAAGTGTGGGGGACGTGGATTAGGATAATAGGAGTGCGTTTTTACTAGTAGGGTTTATAGCTGTGCTTGTAGACATAGTGTTATGCATGTGTTGTAGTTTCTTGTTTGCGGTGTTTTGGTGATGTTTGTGATTTCAGATAGATAGTTCATAGTATTATTCTGTGGGTGTTTTGTTTCTTTTATTATCTAGTGGTGTGTTACCCATTTTGTTGTTTGTTTTTATGTATTTTGCTTGATATACTGGTATTTGTCCTTAGCTGGGGATCTATCGGAAACAACCTCTACTTCAGCTGGGGATCTATCGCAAACAACCTCTACTTCAGCTGTGGTAGTGGTATGGACTGCGTACACTTTACTCTCCCCAGACTCCACTTTGTCGGAATATACTGGGTATGTTGTTGTTGGAGGTGGAGAGGTTCAAAGACAGGGTCAGGGAGTCGTGGTTGTGATTCAATGTTGAGAGCACAACAGGGTATGTACTAGCCGAAAAATTGAAATTGTTGAAAAGAAAATTGAAGGAATGGAGTAAAAACATTGTTGAAAGGGAGATTGAAGGAATGGAGTAAAAACAACAGAGGAATCTGTTTCGAAGATACTCTTAACCAGATAGCAAGTTGGGAGAGGATACATGAAGAAAGGTTTCTCACTGATGATGAGATACTTCAAAAGACAAACTTGGGTATGGAGTTTGAAGAATTAGCAAAGAATGAGGAGATAGCTTGGAGACAAAGATTTAGAGTGTAATGGCTAGAGTAAAGGGACCAAAATGCAAAATTTTTCCATTGGATTGCAACCTCTCATAATAGGTTCAGTTCAATGGAACAATGAATCACTGTCAAGGATCCAGAATTGATAAAGGATTTGTTCCTTAAATTTCCATTTGAAGTTATTCAAGGAAGTAGAAGTGTGGAGGCCTGAATTTATATAAGAAGCTACAGAAATGATATCCATTGAAGAACAAATATGGCTGCAAAGATCCTTTAAAGAAGAGGAAATACAAGACTACATTAATATGTATGCTAAGGAGAAAGCCCCTAGGCTTGATGGCTTTCCTATGATTTTCTTTAGACCTTTTGGGATGTTTTAAAGGAAGACATCATGAATAAATTGGACCATTTTCACTCTAATCAGACCTTTGAAAGAAGCTTTAATGCAACTTTCATTGCGTTGATTCCAAAGAAATGAGAGCTTCAGAATTGAAGTACTTTAGGCCTATTAATTTGGTGGGATTTGTGTACAAGATTATTGCCAATCTATTGGCGGAAAGGCTCACGAAGGTGGTTAGTAAGCTGATCAACACAAATCAAATGACCTTCATAAAAGGTAGGCAAATTATGGATGCTGCATTGATAGCCAATGAATGCATAGACTCTAGGTTGAAAGGGGAGATGCCTGGATTACTTTGCAAGTTGGACATTCAAAAAGCTTATGACCATGCCAACTGGTCATATCTTCTAAACATTTTGAGGCATATGGGTTTTGGAAGTAAGTGACTTAAATGGATGGAATTCTGTATAAAAACTGTCAGGTTCTCCATTTTGATAAATGGAGAGCCAACTGATTTTTTTAACTCAGAAAAAGGGGTTGAGATATGGAGATCCCTTATCACCTTTTGTGTTTACAGTGGCTATGGAGGGTTTTGACAGCCTAATGAGAGTTGCATCACAAAAATGGTGGATCAGGGGCTTTGAGATTGGTAGCAATCAGGGGCGGACCCATGTGTTTTTTTTGGGGTGTTCCGGCACCCACTAAACTCGACGTAGAATAGGTATTATTATATGAGAAACACTGAAAAAATGGTATGAGAAGTAAAAAAGCACCCACAGAACTAAAACGTGTCTGGGTGCTCTGGCTTTAGGCGGATCTTTCATGTCCAGGTGCTTGTGATCGATTCCCTGCAGCTATGCTGCATTTTTGTATAAATTTTTTTGTAACTTTTCAGTTACATTTAATGCACACACACGCAGCTGTAGCCTGTACACCAGTACACACGCACTAGACCCAAGTACTTTTGTACACTAGTACACACGCATCTGAGTTTGACTTTTTTGTATTACTTTTTTTTTTACTTAATTTATTAAACTAAAAGTACTTTTTTAATTACTTAAACAAAAAATCCAAAAAATCTAAAAACCTTTTGGCCTTCTCCACCAAAAATCTTACTCTTTCAAAATTTAAACACCGAATTTTAATGTTGCATTTAAATAGTTATATATTTATATTATGTCATCATTAGCAAATTATGTTACAAAAAAAAAATTAAAACACCCACAACCTTAAAATTCTGGGTTCGCCACTGGTAGTAGTGCAGGGAATTCAGTTGTGATAAATCACTTATTGTATGCAGATAATACCATCATTTTGTGTGATCCAAAAGCAGAAGCAGAACAAGTGGCATTCATCAGACTAATCCTGTTACTTTTTGAAGCAGTTGTAGTTTTGAAGGTTAACTGGGGTACGAGTAGTTTGATACCAGTAAAGGAGGTTCCTCAAATACAGGGATTTGCTAGTATTCTAGGATGCAAAATAGAAGAATTGCCTAGAATTGCCTACAACTTACTTGGAATGCCTTTGGGAAACAAACACAAAGCTTTGGAGATTTGGGATGTGTTAGAATTCAATATGCTATTCCCCCTCAAGCTGGTGCATACAAGTCATATACTCCCCCTCAAGCTGGTGCTACAAGTCATATGCACAAAGCTTGTCACAAATGTAGTTAATATGAGAACTGGTGAGGGACTTGATGAAGATATCTGCAAGTTGATCACTTGACTTCACAAATTTTGTAACAATATCTCTCGAGAGTATCTTTTCTCTGGCAAAGTGACAATCAATCTCTATATGCTTGGTCCTCTCATGGAACACTGGATTAGATGCAATATGAAGGGCTGCCTGATTATCACATACAAGTTCCATCTTATTAGTTTCTTCAAATTTTAATTCTCTCAGCAATTGCTTGATTCAAACCAGCTCGCAAGTTGCTGTAACCATTGCTCGATTCTTTGCTTCGGCACTAGATCGAGCAACCGCACTCTGTTTCTTACTCTTCCAGGATACTAAATTACCTCCTACTAAAACGCAATATCCAGATGTAGAACGTCTATCAAAGGGTGATCCTGCCCAATCAACATCTATATATCCAATGATATGTTCATGGCCTCGATCCTCGAAGAGTAGTCCTTTACCTGGAGATGACTTTATATATCTCACAGTGACTAGACCTGACATCTCTTTTCCTGTGAGTGTTGTAAGTCAGTTTATGACTTCCCCTGTGATAGTCATTGGGATGCAGTTGTTCGGATTTTGCGATTTATAAAGTCATCTTCAGGTAAAGGACTACTCTTCGAGGATCGAGGCCATGAACATATCATTGGATATACAGAGGCTGATTGGGCAGGATCACCTTCTCATAGACGTTCTACATCTGAATATTGTGTTTTAGTAGGAGGTAATTTGGTATCTTGGAAGAGTAAGAAACAGAGTGTGGTTGCTAGTGCCGAAGCAGAGTATCAAGCAATGGCTGCAGCAACTTGCGAGCTGGTTTGGATCAAGCAATTGTTGAGAGAATTAAAATTTGGAGAAACTGATAAGATGGAACTTGTATGTGATAATCAGGCAACCCTTCATATTGCATCTAATTCAGTGTTCTATGAGAGGACCAAGCACATAGAGATTGATTGTCACTTTGTCAGAGAAAAATACTCTCGGGAGATATTGTGACAAAATTTGTGAAGTCAAGTGATCAACTTGCAGATATCTTCACCAAGTCCCTCACCAGTCCTCGTATTAATTACATTTGTGACAAGCTTGGTACATATGACTTGTATGCACCAGCATGAGGGGGAGTGTTAGAATAAGAATAGGAATAGCATATTGAATTCTACTTGGAAAGGGATTGTAATGTAGTGTCCTATTAGGAATAGGATTGAAATGTAGTGTCTATAAATAGGGTCTCAATGTAATAATTTAGCTACAATAATTCAATAATATTTTTCTCCATTATTTCTCACATGGTATCAAAGCAGGTTAGAAATTTCAGACAAGATAACTCAGTCACCGTGCGTCAATTCCGGTAACTGATTTGGGTCAATTTTTATTTTGTGGGTTGTGTGAAAAATACAACAGGATAGATCTTAGAAAAGGCTGAGAGGAAGTTTGCTAGGTGGAAATGACAGTATTTGTCTCTAGGGGGTAGAGTGACGCTAATAAACTGTGTTAGACTCTCTACCTACCAATGTCATGTCTTTGTTTCCAATACCTCCAAAAGTGGAAAAGAAGCTGAACAAAATTAGAAGGGATTTGATGTGGAAAGGAGGCAAAGAAAGGAAGGGGTATTTTCTAGTGAAGTGAGATACAATTATGCTGTGTAAGAATAGGGGGCTCGGGGTTAGCAACTTGAGGATATCAAAAAAACTGTTAATGAAGTGGTTGTGTAGATACATGAAAGAAAAAGGTGCACTTTGGAATGAGGTGATTGTAGGAAAATATAGGGAAATCAATGTAAGGTAATCTTTCTCTAAATGTAGGCAGTGGCAACAAGATCAAATTTTGGAGAGAAAGATGGATAGACCAGACGCCCTTATGTGAGGTCTTTCCATATTTGTTCTCAATGTGCAACGACCCTAATGCTATAATAGATGAATGCTGGACTACTCAGGGACGGAACCTCTCTTTCAGAAGACGTCTGTGAGAAATATAATTGTAGAATATTATTGAATTCTTGTGTCTATATTATTACAACTGGGATCCTATTTATAGACACTATATTCCAATCCTTTTTCATGTAGGACATTACATTACAATTCCTTTTCAAGTAGGATTCTATATGCTATTCCTATTCCTACTCATATTCTAACACTCTCCCTCAAGCTGATGCATACTAGGCATATGTACCAAGCTTGTTATAGATGTAATTAATACGAGGATCAATGAGAGACTTAGTGAAGTTATCTGCAAGAGATCTAGTAAGGACTGCTCTGGATGTCTTGGAGGCCTCAGTTGAAAAGGAAAACAAACTGAAAAAAGTGGTAGGAAAAGTTGTAAGCACCGCCGGAAAGTCGATCTGTTGCTGGAAAATTATTCATCGAAAAATTGGCCGGAACATGCTCACGCGCTGGATTATTAGATTTGACAGCAGAAAAGTCGTCACAATCTGAGGAAAAATTATATGGGTAGGTTAGAATGATGACACAACTCTACTTGAAAAATAGAAATTGTATGGGTAAGGTCGAAATGAAGACACAACCTTATTAAAAAAGAGAAATTCTATGGGTAGGGTCAGAATGACGGCATGACCCTACTGAAAAAGAGAAATTATATTGGTAGGATCGAAATGATGGTACGACCCTACTAAAAAAGAAAAGTTATATGGGTAGGGTCAGAATGATGGCACGACCCTAAGCAAATTAAATCTGAGGGAGTCATTGGAAAGACACGGTGCTATGCAACTCTGATATGAGAAAGTAGTCCAGAAAGATGCATAGTGCTATGCAAATCATATATGAGAAAAAAATCACCGGAAAGATTGCACGGTGCTATGCAAATCAGATATAAGAAAATAGTCATTGAAAAGATGCACAGTGCTAAGCAAATTAGGTATGAGAAAGTAGTCACCGGAAAGAAGCACGGTGCTACGTAAATCATATATGAGGAAGTAGTCACCGAAAAGAAGCATGGTAGTCGAACGTTCGCTAACATGATCATTGGCCATATGGGTGGTATATATGGGTAATAGCCGCCCGTTGGCAGTGGAAGCTATTTGATTCTATACTGATACCATGTGAGAAATATAATAGTAGAATATTATTGAATTGTTGTGTCTACATTATTACAACTGAGATCCTATTTATAGACACTACATTCCAATTCTTTTCCAAGTAGGATTCTATATGTTATTTCTATTCCTACTCATATTCTAACATGTAAAGAATGGATCTCGAGCCTAACTCAACCCCAAAAGCTATAGCTCATGAGGGGAGGGAAGAATTGCCCAAGACGATATAAGGAGACCAAGGACCCTTTAACTCGACGATGTAGGACTCCAACCCCCACCCCCACCCCCACCCCCACCCCCACCCCACCCCGCCCCACCCCCAACCCAATGCCCAGGACTACCAGATCTGAAGCGTGGACAATATCAGATAGGGGCCAACATCGGAAATGATGAATTGGGTGGACTTGATTTTGATACTATATAAAGAATGGATCTTGGGCCTAACTCAATCTCAAAAGCTAGCTCATGAGGGGAGGATTGCCCAAGACCAAATAAGGAGACCAAAGACCCTTTTAACCCACCGACATGGGACTCCAACAACTTCTAAATAATTGGGAGGTGGAGAGGGTGACATCATTGTTGGAAGTGCTGGTACACAACATCACAACTGGTCCAACAGATAGGGCCATTTGGAGACTTACCAAAGATGGTAGCTTCACAGTAAATAATGCTTATAGAAGAGAGATTCAAGGTGGGGGTAGAGGCAATCCATACAACTGGAACAACATCAACATCTGGCAGGCAAGGTCTGATCCCAACCAAAGTGAAGTGCTTCACCTAGTTAGTATTCAGAAAGGCTTGTTTAACTTAGGAAGTACTTCAGAGGAAAGGAATGCAACTGGTCCCCAGATGCTTCCTATGTAACTTAACAGGGGAAACAAACAAGCATTTGTTCTTATACTGCAAGTTCACTACTCACCTATGGGAGTTGTTCTTCAACATAACTAGTTATAGTTGGACAATGCATGAACATCTGTTAGATTTGCTGTGCAGCTGGATCAGGAGAGGGGAAAGCAAGACTCAGAAAAGGTGGTGAAAGCTGATACCTTCATGCATCTGATGGACTGTATGGATGGAAAGAAATGGGAGGTGTTTCAAAGACAAGGCTAATTCCATTCACAAAGTCAAATGGAAATGTTTAGTCACTTCACTATTTTAGTGTAAACAATTGTGTATAGAGGATGTAGATCAAATTACAGAGCTTATAGGAAGCTTGTCGTCTAGTTTTTTTATTATGACTGTAATCTCGTTTTGAAGGTGGCCAGCATCTCCTTTAATGCTAAAGAATACATATTACCTTTCCTAAAAAAAAAGGTATATCCATGAGCTCCACAGTGACATCCTCCAATTTACTTATCTCGTTTTCATTTTATGAGTCCAAATTTGAGAATATGCAGCATCCTATAGCGGTGCAGAAACCTTTAGCATCTCAAGTGCTTAAATATGATCAACCTCTTAAGGCATCATGGATAAAGTATTTATACGTTTTAAATTGCCTTGGAATCTTCTGTGATACTTATCTTTATGCTATTACTTCATGATTCTTAACAGTAGGTTTTGTCTTCCATGGAAGGAAGATGGCCTTATAATCTTCCTCAGGCACCACACAATGCCGGTAGGAAACAACAACAACAACATATCTAGTAAAATCTCACAAGTGAGGTCTGGGGAGAGTAAGGTATACGCAGACCTTACAATTGCCTCGAGGAGTTAGAGAGGCTATTTCTGAAAGACTCTCGGCTCAAATGTAGCAAATCCAGGTACAAAGAAGAGGAAAATAGTGAAGAAAATATGAAACACTAATCGCCACAAAATAAAATAGTGCGGTATCGTAACACAATAACATTAAAAATAATAGATATCTACGGCTAAACCCTAAGCTACCATACTATGGTGCACGACAACACTCCTACCCATCCAACCTTCTATTCTAATGCTTGTCCTCCACATCTCCCTATCTAAGGTCATGTCCTTGTTAACCTGAATATGCGCTATGTCCTGTCTGAACACCTCTTGACCCCTACCCCTCTCCGCACCTACTGTATCCAACCTCTCGCGCCTCCTCACTGGGGTATCTGAACCTCGCCTCATCACATGTCCAAACCATCTCAATATCTCTTTTCTCATTTTGTCCACCATGGAAGTCACTCTCATTTTATCTCGAATAACCTCATTCCTCTATTCTATCACACCTAGTATGTCCACACATCTATCTTAACGTCTTTATCTCCACGACATGCATTTTTTGAATATGGGAGTTTTTGAACGGCCAACACTCCGTCCCGTATAGCAACGTCGGTCTGACCACCACTGTATAAAACATACCTTTAAATTTCGGTGGTATCTTTTTATTACACAAGACTTCGGATGCAAGCCTCCTCTTTATCCATGCGGGACCAATACGATGAGTGACATCATCGTCTATGACGCTACATCTTGGATTATAGAGCCATGATATTTGAAAAGATCGCTCTTGGGGAAAGCCTGCGTGTCCATACACACTTCCACATCTTCCTCATGCAACTCCTCATTGAATTTGCACTCCAGATACTCCGTTTGGTCCTGCTCAACTTAAACCCTTTAGTGAACTATAGTTTAGGTGTGTTTTGATAAATAGTTGTGATAGTTCAGGTAGGAAACTCAAACAATCTGGATAGTTTAGGTGTGTTTTTGATCATCTAACTCTTTTAATTTTGTCCTAAGTGTGAACTTTGTACGGATACAGGGAAAACACAATCCACGAGCAGCTGACCAGCCCATTGATACAGCTAAGAATCCAAACTTTCTTGTTTTAATATCTGAAAATTTCATCGAGGCTCGTGCTGCTTTCAGTCGCTCTGGAATGACCAATTTGACATCAAATCAAAGCGCTGTCAAGATGGATGTGTCTTCTGTTCCACCAGTTTCTGGGCCACAATCAATTTCTATTTCAGCAGGTTTGTGTAATTTTTTTGAACTTATTTTCAAGCTTTATCATATACTATACTGGCTCTGTAGGAGCGTTTGCTCAGCCTAATATTACCTTATTCATTTGCATGCTCTTCCATTTGATAGTGTAATTTTGTGAATAGAAATATAGGAATGCAAACCAAGAGATAAGTTAGTGAGAAAAAGCACACGAGAGAGGGTATATTTGGAACATAAATAACTTTTATTATCTGAAACTAGTTTAGTTACAAAAAATAGAAATAAGGGTATGTGTAATCTCTCAAACCACGAGGGAACTAAATGTTACGAAGGAAAACCTGGAGGGAAGTCTCTGAAATTATCCCTTTAAAAGATAATAAATATCAATAACGGATTATAAAGATCCACTAAACATATTATTAAAAAATACTAAATATCAATAACGAATCTTTAATTTCATGGTGCTTATAGAGCATCCTGGGTTATAGATATTCCTGTGCAGTTATATTGTTGGAGGGTTACTGATTTTCTCTTATATTTACCTCTCAGCAAATGTACCTGCTATGAGTCGATCACCAATTTCTGCTGGAAATATTCCCCCTGCAACTGTAAAAATTGTAAGACTCTTGTACACCTGCTTGCTACACTGACATTATCATAGATTCTATGATATTTTAACATTTGTTTTCAGGAGCCCAACACTGCAACCTCCATGGCTGGACCTGCATTTTCACATATTCCATCTGTTCGTCCTGCGCTTCAACCTGTTCCAAGCTTGCAAACTTCTTCTCCTCTTTCTGTTTCTCAGGAGATGGCATCACATACTGAGAACGTTCAGGAGATGAAACCCATAGTCATGACGCAGTCCTTACGTCCGGTTGCTGCTGCAGCAGTAAATGTCAGAATCTTGAACGATGTCGCTCAGGCACGCCAAGCATTAGCCGGGGGAACTTCTATAGGACTGCAATCTATGGGTGGCACCCCTATGCTTTCAAGTATGATATCTAGTGGAATGGCATCTTCCGTCCCTGCTCAAACTGTATTATCATCTGGACAATCAGGTGTGACAACAATAACTGGGTCTGTTCCACTAACAGGAAGTGGGCAGAATACGCAAAACTCTGCTCCTTCTTCATTCACTTCAACTGCTCCCAGTATGTCTGGGAATTCGAACATTAGCATTTCACAGCCTTTGAGTAATATCCAAGGAGGTGTTAGTATGGCTGGTCAAACCGTTCCTGGAATGAGCCAAGGTAATCTACCAGGCACACAAATGATGCCAAGTGGGACAGTGATGAACCAGAATGTGCTGACTGGGATGGGTGCAACTGGTTTGCCTTCCGGAACTAGCACAATGATGCCTGCTCCAGGGATGTCTCAACAAGGACAACCAGGCATGCAACCTGTTGGTGTGAACAGCACAGCAGCTAACATGCCTCTATCTCAACAGCAAACATCTGCTACATTGCCATCAGCTCAATCAAAATATGTGAAAGTTTGGGAGGTAAGACTGATTAATCAGTAGAAAGGCTGAAGCTGGACAGTGGACTCTGTTCCTATAGAAACTAAGTCGTCCTTTAAAGTTATTCATTTTGTGAACAACAGATAAATTAGGATATATATATATATATATAAGAATGTCATAGGTTATATCGCCTTGATGTTTTCTGCTGGCACTTCTTATTTTGCTTTAAATCAATCAGCCTCTATTTCTAAAATCCTTTGGCATTACAATATCTGCTGAGATTTCTTTATCTGACACTTACAAAAGTGGGATTTTATGTTTTCTTTTTGTTTTTTTCACCACTAAGAGGCCAGTACAAGATTAGTTTATCATGAGGGTGTTTGGCAAACTTTCTGTCAATCGTTTTTCTGTTATGTGGTGTAACAATGTAGTCATTTCAATATAACAATTGATTCTCACAATGCCAAAGATTTTGTGATACCAGTAACAGTTAGGTGTTTATTTCATATATATGGTGTTTATTGAAGCATCAGAAGTACAGGGAAACATAATTAAGAGATGGAGAATGAAGGACCACTTCTCTGAATTTCTCTGCAGTCTTAAATACAATAAGAATGGGAGGTACATAAGCTTTATTGTTTTACAAGGTCAGAACAATCAATCATTATTACACCGGAGAGTACACACAAAAGTGGATGGCGAAACATAGCTCATACGGTGTCAAGTTTCATTAATGTGCCAGAGAAAGTGCAGGAAGCTCAGACAGCCGCGATGCCCAAGTTGACCAAATCCTTTAAAGAGGCTTGCTCCAACAATAGGTGGACAGCAGAAGCTCTGAAGAAGGCACATGTACAAGCAGAAAATGACAGCATAAGAATCATCGGAGGTTTAGAGGCAACGGAAAAGGACCTTCAAAGCAGATGCATAGTCGGCAAGTTTCAGACAACTCAAGAAACACCAGCTCTAAATGATGTGAGAAGATGGGCCTGCAATACTTGGAGGTCAGTCTTTGGGGTGAGTGTTTATGCAATGAACGATGGGCAATTCCTCTTCGAACTCCCTTCAAGAAAAGCCGCAGAGCGTGTCCCATCTGGAGAGTGGATCTGGAAAAAGAGGAGGATGAAACTGGAGTGGTGGAATCCAACCACCGGACGCTGGCCGGAGGAGGTACGGAGGGACTGGGTATGGATAAGGATCCTAGGGTTACCGTTGAGCATGTGGTCGAACAATATGTTCTAACAGATCGGTGACCAGTGTGGAGGATTCATCGAAGCAGAGGAGGAAACATCTCTTAAAAATCATCTCCACTGGGCTCGCATCAAGGTTCGCGGAGATGGGAAGAAAGTACAGAGAGAAATAGAGATGGCCAGCGGCGGCTACATTTACACAATTCCGATATGGGTGGAATCACCGGTCACTGTCAGATGGGAGACAGAAAAGCTAGAGGAGGAAAGCATCGATCCAATGGATAGTGAGAAGTCGGAAACCCTAGACCTGGTGGATAAAGAAGTAGCAAATTTAAAGGTGGGGCACGTGGGCACAACTAAAAGTGGAGAAAATTCAAATTTTAGAACACGTGGAAAGCAGTTGAAGGAGAAGGGGTCACTTGGGGCTGTGGTAGGTTATATTAAAAGAGTTGAGCATATAGGCCAAAATTTAAGCTCAACAGTCTCTCATCAGCAAAGAACTATTGAAAAGGCCCAAAAGCAAGACATTATTGATATAGAGATACAAGCAAACATCTGCAACTCTCAAAAGAATATTTTCTCTGTAGAAATAGCGACACTACAGAAGGAACATATGCTAGGGGAAGAAGCTTGGGGTTAGATAGAGCAGCTAGGGGTCTAATGACTGGACCTTGGATCTTGTGTGGGGATTTCAATACAACCAGGTATCCATCTAAAAAGAAGAACTGCAGAAGAATTAGTAAAGCCATGATGGATTTTTCTGAATTTATTGAAGACATGGAGCTTGTAGACTTAGATCTGAAAGAGGGGAAATACACATGGAAGAAAGGAGATAGACATGAAAGTGCAACAAGGTTGGATAGAGTTCTCATCTCAAATGAAATGGATGAGAGCTTCAGATGCATAAAGCAAATTGTTTTACAAAGAGTCATCTCAGATCACAACCCTATCATGTTGCAATGCGGTGAATGGGAAGCATCTAAATCTTACTTCAAATTTGAGAATTGGTGGCTGCTAACAGAAGGTTTGAAGGAGAGGTTAAAGGATTGGTGGGACTCTTTCAACTTTGAGGGCAGTCCGGACTACATTCTAATGGCAAAATTGAAAGCTTTAAAAATAAAACTAAGGAGTGGAGCAAGACAAGACATGGGAACTTAAGGGCTCAAAAGCAAGAAGTTTTGGCTCATATGGAAGCAATAGAGAAGATTCAGGAATGCAGAGTTTTACAGGAGGAGGAGATCGTATCCAGAATAGCGCTTATAATGGAATTTGAAGATATAGCTAGGAAAGAAGAGATTGCCTGGAGACAGAGATCCAGGGCAACTTTGCTAAGAAAGGGGGATAGAAACACAAGCTTTTTTCACAAAATTGCAAATGTCCACAGGAGATTCAATACCATCGACAAACTAAAGGTTGGAGAAGCAATGATGGAGGACCCAGAAGAGGTGAAAAAAGAGATAAGTGTCATATTATGAAGGACCGTACACATAAACAGAGGAATGGAGGCCACAATTAGAAATGGAGAATTGTCCCAAAGTCAGAACCGAGGACAACTTATTATTGATGGCACCATTCGAACCCTAAGAGATTCTGGAAAGCATTAAAGCATGCGCCGGAGACAAGGCCCCTGGGCCTGACGGATATTCTATGGAGTTTTTCAAACAATGTTGGGAGATAATCAAAGTAGATTTGGTGGCAACAGTACAGAATTTCCATGAGAAAGGGTTTTTTTGAAAAAAGCTTGAATGCTACATTTGTGGCTTTGATTCCTAAGAAAGTTGGGGGCAGAGAAACTAAATGATTATAGACCTATAAGCTTGATTGGTTGTGTGTACAAGATCATTGCAAAACTATTGGCAGAAAGATTAAAGAAGGTGATCTTTGGCATGGTCGACATACAACAAATGGTTCGTCGAAGGGAGGCAGATAATGGATGCAGTATTAATTGCAAACGAGTGTGTTGACTCTAGACAATGTAGCAACAAACCTGGAATTATGTGTAAATTGGACATTTAGAAGGCTTATGCTCACTTAAATTGGAACTTCCTGCTACAACTATTGGTAAAGATGGGTTTTGGTGCGAGGTGGATCAAATGGATAAAACATTGTATTAGTACAGTCAAATTTTCCGTGCTAATTAGCAGTGAACCAAATGGATTTTTCTCGTCTGAGAGAGGTTTGAGACAGGGTGATCCCATGTCTCCATTTCTGTTCATATTAGCAATGGAGGGTATGAGCTATCTATTGAATAAAGCAAAGAAAAAGAGGTGGATCAGAGGCTTCCAATTGGGAGAGGCAAACATGTTTGAAGCAAACACATTTACAGTATGCAGATGACACCTTGGTTTTTCTGTGATGCAGATGAGGCACAGGTTCTGATTTTAAGGGTCATATTCATCATATTTGAAGCACTTTCTGGGTTACATATAAACTGGGGGAAGAGCTTCATCTATCCCATCAAGTAACTGAGATAAGAACTCTTGCAGATAGATTAGGAGGAAGAGTGGGAGAGCTTCCAACTACTTATCTTGGAATGCATTTGGGAGCTAAAAGTAAGTCGACTGGGATTTGGAATGGGGTAGTGGAAAAATGCACAGAAAGACTATCAAACGGGAAGAGTCAATACCTTTCTCGGGGGAACGTTGACACTCATAAATAGTGTACTGGACACTTCGCCTTCTTATTTGATGTCCATCTTTCCATTGCCTCGTAGTGTTAGCAAGAGAATAGATACTTTGAGAAGGAACTTTTGGCAAGGAAATGAAGATAAAATGAAGTACCATCTAGTCAAGTGGGAGGAGTTGCTAGTAAACAAGAAAGAAGGTGGTTTAAGCATTAGGAATATGAAAAAACAGAACCAAAGCTTGATGATGAAATGGTTGTGGAAGTTTGCTACTGAAGAAGGAATGTTGTGGAAAGAAGTTATCATATCAAAATATGGTAAAGAAGATAGTTGGATGACAAAGATTGTCACAACACCTTATGGTTGCTCAATCTGGAGAGCTGTCAGGAATCTATGGCCATTAATGCAAAGTAGGATCAGGGTAAAAATAGGAAATGGGCAGAAAGCTTCCTTTTGGCATGACAAATGGATAGGGTATCAAACCTTGAAGCAAAAACATACAAAACTTTACATCTTGTGTCAGCAACAACAAGCCACTGTTGCCATGATGTGGTCTGGACAAGGATGAAATTTATTCCTAAGGAGACATTTTAATGGCTGGGAAATGGAAAGAATTGCAGATTTCTACAACTCAGAAGCTGGAATCAACAACTTAAATGGAGGAGAAGATAGACTGGAATGGGACAAAGACAAGAGAGGACATTTCTCTGTCAACTCCGCATACAAGGAATTGAATACAACAGGGGCGAAGGAAAGAGATTGGCCGTGGAAGATGATATGGAAACCAAAAATACCCTACAAAATCAACTTTTTTTTTTGGCTCTTGGCCAAAGGGGCATCCCTAACACACAAAAATTTGAGCAAAAAGGGTCATCAATTAGCCTCGAGGTGTGTTCTTTGTGGGGAACAAGCGGAGACAATCAACCATCTTTTTTGCATTTTAAATGGATAGGCCAGTTGTGGAGGATGTTCATTAGCATGAAAGGGATCAGGTGGGTGAAACCTGGAAGCATAGCAGATGTGTTAAGATGCTGGAATATAGATGGCAATGTGAACAGGAAGGAAAAGAGATGGAAGATTGTCCTAGCTTGCATTTGGTTTGGTGGACAGTTTGGACCGAAAGAAACAAGAGGAGCTTTGAGGGGATGCACAACAGTTTACAATCTTTCAAAATGAATTGTTTAGGTATTTTTTATTTTTGGTGTGAGCAAAAACTATTAGCTCAAACAGAAGATATTTTTGATGTTTTAGACTTTTTGTGAGCACAGATGTAAACGACAAGATGTAAGGTGTAATACTTTTGAAGGGCGACAACACCTTTGGTGGTAGTAATATACCTGTGGATTAAGGGGTTTTTCAAAAGGGCTCTCCCATAGGCTCTAGTGGGTTCCCATTTACTGCAATATTTCCTCCATTTCCGTGGAACTATGAAGTATCACATCCAATCTCATCCTTTCATATTTGTTGGGTTCACAATTGTAATTGTCTAAATTGATGTTTTTGGGGTGTTTGATATCCACTTACCTATATTATTTTATTAAACTTTAGTTATATTTAAGAGGGGTATTTGAGTAGTTTCCTTGGAATTCTGTAAATTTGAAAAGAAAAATTTCAAGTTCAAGTGGATCTATAAATGAATATATGCTCTATTATAAAAAGATTTTGTGGAAAATCAGCTATCTCCGATCTTGGTTGTCTTTTAACCCTTAGCACCTTGTGTTTAGTTGCTGGGTTCCTTCATTGTGATTCAGTTCAGATGTTTTATCTTAGAATGATGAACCTAATGTGCCAGATGTTTATTACAGAGAAAATCAAGGAACAATACTGTGAGGTAGGTTGGAATTTAATTTTGTGGCTGGAGTGATGGGTAAGTTTGAGGATGATTTAAATTAGTATATTTCATGCTGGTGCTTCCAAATTACGTTTTTGGGTTACTGACACATAAGTATTTCTATGCAAAATGTAGTCTGATTAAGCTTCCCCATTGATGGGTAAATGTTGCAGAATGCTTACACTTACTCTTGCCATATGGGTACTCTTTTAGAATAGTTTGACAGCCAAAGTGAAGTTCTGAACATGCCATCTTGTGATGCTAAGGGTTAGGCCAAAATTGTAAGCTAAAACTAACCATGTGGGTTTGGCACGTCAGCAAATGCTCTACCAGATAAGCAATGTAGTTTTTGTTTTCGTTGAAGTCAGTGATATGCCTATAGTTAAGAGGGATAATAATTTCAAATTCAGCTGGCTCTTTCACTTTGTTTTTTCCTCTAGTGCTTTCTTTTGCTCTGGTATAGTTATCTCGATGAGGTAGAAGATAGCTGAGGCCTATAATGCTTCATCAGTCTTTCTTGAAAAAAGGGAATTTGCACTATTTTCTAAGGCACCTTACAGTTTGATTTGCTTGGACCATATCATAATATTGCTGAATTACTAACTGTTGCTCTGATGTTTCGGGCTGAAGGGAGAACTTGTTCTGATGCATAAACAAATACTTTTAATTTTGAAGGAAACAATAGTTTTAGACTTCGTGCAGAACCAGCAAAATCATACTTTGAAGTTGTAACAAAACAGTTTTGAACTTATAGTTTTTACCGAGGATATGTCTATACCCTTGAATAGTGATGATATGCATTTTATTTATGATGGTGAGGAATTAGATTGGTATATGCTGATAAACTCGATTTGTTTTACTGCCTGTTATTTTGAAGATATTTTGGTATAAATTTTTAGTCATCCCATCATGTTCATGTTTTCTTTTGGAAACTACCTGCAGGAAGCTACATTTCTGTATGTTGTTGCTGAAGTACTCCTGATATTTTATAATGAAAATGTTGCAGGGCAACTTATCTGGTCAGAGACAGGGCCAACCTGTATTTATTACCAGATTAGAGGTATGCCTATGACTAATCTTATAGGAATTTCTAGTTATTTCAATTTTTTTTTGTTTTATTTTTTGATCTTTTTCTAGTGGTTTATTGTTAAGTTGTAGTGTCTTAAAGTTTTTTTTTTTTTTTGTTGAGAGTATTGTGTAATTATCTCTTCTTGTTGTAAAATGGTTTGCTGGATCTCTACTGATTGTACAAAATCTTTTGATTCAATTTCTTGTGTCAGGGATACAGGAGCGCCTCAGCTTCTGAATCGTAAGTTTTCGTTTTCACAAATTCTTGATATAATGATTTCACAATGCCTCTTTCAATTTGTTAGAATATGAGTAGGAGAAGGAATAGAGTATAGAATTCTACTTGAAAAAGGATTGTAATGTAGTGTCCTACTTGGAAAAAGATCAGAATGTAGTGCCTATAAATAGGATCTCAGTGTAATATTGTAGTTACAACAATTTAATGATATTTTTCTTTTATATTTCTCACATGGTATCAGAGCCTCTACGATCTTGGTGGAGAATCAATGAGCTTTCGCTGCCGGTGGGCGGCTATTACCCATAGATGCCACCGGTCTAGCCAATGATCATGTTAACAAAAGTTGGGTCACCGTGTTTCTTTCCGGTGGCTTTTCATATCTAATTTAGGTTGTACCATACATCTTTCTAATGATATTTTCTCATATCTGAGTTGCACAGTACCATGCGTCTTTTCGGTGACTCCTCAGATTTGATTTGCGTAGTTCCATGCGTCTTTTCAATGATTCATCAGATTTGATTTATGTTGTTCCGTGCGTCTTTTCGATGACTCCTCAGATCTAATTTATGTAGTTTCAGTAGGGTCCGTCATCATTCCGATCCTACCCATATAATTTTCTCGAATTTTGACCATTTCTTAGTAATCAAATCTAAAATCTGGCGGCTTCAGTACTGTTCTGGCGATTTCAGGCTTATTCCAACCAGTTTTTCAGAAATTCCTTTTCTGATAGGTTCGCCCGGTTCGCCCAGTCCTTGTGAGCCTTTCAATTAGTTTTATTTTGGATTATGATCACTGGAATCCTAATCCGGCGACCTTTGTCAGTTTTTTGGCAAGATCTGTCAGAATCCTTTCGATTTTTCCAGTGGTTCAGTACAATTTATGCAAACATGCATCACTTATTTTGGTTTAGTCCTATGATTAAATCCGAACCCCTAAGGAGGAGATCAAAATATCAAATATCACTTTTCTATGAGATGGGCAAAGAGTACAAATCACTGATTGCCCAAGTTCATCATGAGAGACTAAGCACATTGAGATTGATTATCACTTTCTTTGAGAAAAATACTCTTAAGGAGATATTGTTACAAAATTTGTAAAGTCGAGTGATAAACTTGCAGATATCTTGATCAAGTCCCTCACTGGTCCTCGTATTAATTACATCTGTAACAAGTTTGGTACATATGACTTGTATGTACCAGCTTGAGGGGGAGTGTTAGAATATGAGTAGGAGAAGGAATATAATATAGAATCCTACTTGGAAAAGGATTGTAATGTAGTGTCCTACTTAGAAAAGGATTAGAATGTAGTGTATATAGGGCCTCAGTGTAATAATGTAGTTACAACTATTCAGTATTATTTTCTCTTATATTTCTCACACTATTCAAGTCGATTGCAATGGTGTTATCTCTTGTTGGATTGTGAATGACTACATTTTGTCTTTCATAAGTGGTAAGGAGATCTTGTAGTTGAATTTTAAAGTGTAAGTTTAGCTATGCTGCTGTATTTTCCATCTTCTAATTGCAAGATCTTTTATTTTACACCTAGAGAACTCTGTTGTCTTGATCCACTTGACGCCAAGGAATTCCTGATTTAGTTTTAAGAACTTAGTTGTTTCGTGACAGAGTCACCTTTTATAAAATTCTTTTTCTACAACTGAGACATTATTCTATAACTTAATTACCTTTTCAAAATTTTCTCATTTAGGAGATGAGCCAATTTTCAGAAAATACCTTTTCGAATTGGATTTGGTCCTTTTTAGACGAGCTTCTCTCCTCCTTGATGAATGGGAGAGCCTATTTCTCAGCCGGACGTAAGTCTTTTGTAGTAGTCGACATTAGCGAAGATCGGCTCAGATGATTTTTATTTTACAAGTGCAGCAGAAGGTTCATTAGCAAGATCAGAATCTACAAAAGCAACTTGAGGTGGCTATGCGGTGCTTTGAAAGAGGCTTCACAGGGAAACGGGAATCTTTGCTGTAGATGGGATAGGAAGATAGAGGCCTACCTATACAGAACTTATCAGATCTTAACAGTTATGGTGGGGTTTGTTCAAATTGAGGTGTGATTGGGTGACAGGAAATCATTGGTGATCATTTTAGAAACTATTGACATTGGTGTGGTGACATTACAGAAAAAATCCTGATATTTCTATGGGAACCAGAGCAACTGGCGACATAATGGATACTCCAGAATCAGGCAATAACTTATTTTGAGGTAGGAAATCCAGAGCTTTTGCTTTCAATGTAGATAAATTATGCTGTAACAGTTCAAAACAAAATCAAAATCACTCTTGGAGCTGAAGCAACCATTTTCTTACCAAATGCCTTATTGGGAGATTTAATAATCCTTTGGCGGAAGGTTATCTCTGGAATTGTGTTTTCCGGTTACAGGGTTGGAAATGATGGAATCAAAATCTGACTATGGGGGTGTTTGGATTACTTTTTTTTTCAAGTGACTTATAAGCTAAAAGCTAAAAGCCAAAAGTAAGTAGCAACCAACTTTTGGCTTTTGGCATTTTTTTTGTTTGTACTTCTTAAGCCTTAAGTAAAGTGCATAAAAGCACTTTGTGTCTTAATCAAACACCTCCAAAAATTAAAAAGTGCTTAAAAGCCAAAAGCACCTTAAAATAAGCCAATCCAAACACCCCCTGTAGATGGATAAAAGTATTCACAATTCTACTCCATGCTTTGTCAGAAAGCTCCTTTTAAGTTATTGGTTATTTGTGCGGTAGCGGCTTTGTTGACATTGATGAAGATAAGACTCACCTTCACTGGTTTAGAATTTGTATCAATAAATCAATTGCAAGTCTTCAGGGTAAGCTTGCATTGATTGAGGGAGCTGGAGTTATGAAATTGCGGATTGTCATACAAAGTTATGGGTCGTGTCGAGAAGGCAGATTGCAGCGACAAAGTATCTTCATTAATGAAGGGGCTTGTGTATTGAGCCTTCCACACGTCAAATCCCTAGAGAGGCCACATATACAACACGTGTCACTAGCTTTTGATTTGTAAGTCACATGCCAAAGAGATGGGGCCTCAAATCACAAATAATATTTCAGCCATTGTGCCGAATTAAGTGGAGAACTGGCCTTCCACTTCTAAGAAAATTGACCAGGTATATTAATACTACAGGGCCAAAAAGAAGAAAAAAGGAGAAGCAGATCTAGAAGGTCAAATTGATAGTCCAAGACCCATGCCTTCGAAAATCCAAGACTCTTTCTGCACGGATACACATGACCTTCTATCCATTTAGCTCCATGTACTGGAGCTTACACGGATGATGTCTGACTTAGAGGGAAGCGTTTGCAGAAGCATCTGCAATGTTGATTAAGAAGGAGAATTGCCTCATGGATTGAATTTTTCTTCTGTTCCGCCACAAATCATGGATTTAGTACCAACACATGGCTCAAAATTTCATTATTCATCTCAATCCTACAATGGAACTCTCTTCCATGGCATGGTGTCAGTTCTGTTAATCAACAAATTGTTCAAATGCTCTAGAATTTCCACATGAAAATGGACAAAGCTGGTTATGAAGGCTTATGCAAAGCCTTTGATGCACCAAACTTGATGCAATGTGAGGGAAAACTTGATTATCCCACAAAGTTCCATGTGTCTATAGCAACAACGACAACCACCACCAGTGAATTCCCACAAAGTGGGGCTGGGGGAAAGTAAAGTGTACACAGACCATATCACTACCTCAGATGAAGTAGAGAGATTGTTTCCTAAGTTGCTCGAAATCGGTGCGGGTGTCTGACACGGGTGTGGATCCTCATGTTGGATCCTTCATGATAATTTTTAATATTCAGGGATATGAATCTAGATATAGACAATGGTGCGGGCTGCGGGGACTCGACAGAAAAAGAAACTAAAAATCTGTAAATATAGCTATAAAAATATGCATAGATATGAGACATTGTGGAAACTTACAAATAGCTTTACCTACCTCTTAATTTTAAAATAACTAATGCAAAGAGCAAAATCGGAAAAGAATAATTAATGCTCTCTTGATTCTTTAATTTGACAAGTATTTAGAAATAACTATTTTTAGTAGTTATGACAACTAAAAAGAATGGGAGTATTAATATGTTCGGCATTCCTACGCTAAAGATAGTTTCAATAAAAAATGTGTGCCTTCAAAGCATATATATTAATCTTTAATTAATTAGATAATTAAAATATTTATCCTCATTTTTTAAATTCTAATTAATATATGTAATATTTATCTCATTTTATCAAAAAATACACAAAATAGTTAATCTCAATAATAAATAATCAACGTGGCAGTGAGTAAAAGACTAAAGGTCAATTAAATGATAAATTAGTCTTGGAGTCTGGGTCATCTTCTTCATCTTTGCTCCTCTACGTTGCTCTCCTCTCTCTATCTCTCTCTTCTTCCCAAGGATGTTTTTCGTAGGTTTTTCCCAATACAATGCGACATCATGACACACAAAGTCTAGTAGTCCGCCATGACACCACCAATTCTTGGCACATTCCTAAATAGAAATTCTAGAGCTCTTAAATTTCTGAAACCTGCAACAGTCAACCTGAACAAGAAGATCGACCTGGGAAAAAGCTTCAAAGGAGACAAAATACCTTAAAATATTAGTATAAATTACTATATAGCAGTGGAATTGAAGGTATTTTGTTTCCAATCTATTCAAATCTCTACTTTAGTAGCAAAATTTCAATTTTTTCTCCGACTTGTTGGTCAACACACCCGATCTCGTTTGACCAAAACCGACACAGATCCCACATCCTTACCCGTGTCAGTGTCGATGACACTGGTACAGTGCCCAAATTGCAAGTCCAAGTAACTTAGGCTGTTTCCGATTGACACCCGACTCAGGACAAAAAAGGTATAAAGCGACGAAAAAAACAAAAAACAAGATGGAATACACACCAACATAGAATAACAGAAAACGAAACACCCACAACATAGAGCTACAAACTATCTATTTAAAATCACAAACATTACTGGAACACCACGAGCAAGAAACTACAAGACATGCGAAGCACTATGACTACAAGCACTATTACAAACAAAGCATCCCTTACTGGCAAGGATGCGCTCCACCTGCTAACCCTCTACCCTAATCTGCGTTCTCTACACCTTTCTATTTAGGGTCATGTCCTTAGTAAACTGTAAAATCTCCATTTCATGTCTAATCACCTCCATTCAATACTTCTTCGGTCTACCTAGCTACTCCGCCTGAAACCATCCATATCAAACTTCTCATGCCTCCATACTGGGGCATCCATGCACCTCCTCATCACATGCCCGAACCATCTCAACATCACATCTCGCAACTTGTCCTCCACTGAAGCCACTCCCATCTTATCTCGAATAATTTCATTCCTAACCCCGTCTCTCCTTGTAAGATCGCACATCCAACACAATGTCCTCATCTCCTCACACATCCAACGTAACATCCTCATCTCCGCTACCTTCAACTTTTGGATGTGCGAGTTCTTGACTGGCCAACACTCTGCTCCATGTGGTTATAAAAAAAACACTCCATACATCATTATCGGTCAGACTGCCACTCTGTAGAAGTGTCTTAATCCGATCATTTGGTCGTCTGGACCAACTTTGACTACATAAATCCCATGACAACTTGCAATAGATATCCCGAAGGAAGAGGACAAGTTCTCAAATACCACTTTTATGTAAAGTAGACTTCTCGTCAATCATTGTGTGCAACTATCCCGAATGAGAAGCTGCTTCACTAGTAGACTTAGGAATGGAAACAGAGGACAAAGACTACAAAAGAATAATATGGATTAAGGTGATGAAAGACGATAATAACTCAAATAGTATAATGGGGGTTGGTATTACGAATGGATCGTATACCTTTCCAAACCGTAAGAGGTGGACTAGGAGGAGACAAGTTTGCTTAGTGTAGGGTGTGGTGTAGGATGTGAATCGGCCGATGTTGACTCGAACGACATTGATAAGTCAGAAGTAATTGCACTGTGGCTGGGGATGTAGAAAAAACAAAAGTAGACTTCTCAAAAGTTGGTATAGTAAGATCTTAATTATATCAAGATGGCTAGAAGAAGTAAAGTAGGCTGAGACTAAAAAATGTGACATTAGCTGTGACACACGACACCGATAAAGATCAGATTAGTAGCAATGAATATCCTTTTTGACCTCGACAATAATCAAGGAAGACACGTGAGAGTGTGGGGAGCTAAATTATTTTTCGTACGAGCTAAGTTATGAACAAAGAATGTGCTCCCAAACACATGAAAGAAGTGAGTATAAAGGTGATTGAGGAAACAACACTAAATGCGAAGTCTGATTCTTGATGGAAAAGGCATTCAATTAATTAAATAACAAGCCATGAGAACTGCATCACCTAAAAAGCGCAGTGAAGGGACTGAATGAGGAATATATAGAAGAACTGGTAGTGATCTTTCATTAAGAAAACCTGGCGCATCTTGAATAATGACTGATGGATTTAACAAAGTAACAAAATCCTAAGGTTGAACTGTCTCCACTAAGAACCCATATATCAGAACGAACAAAAAAGAAATGCTCTCCCTGACTCTTAAGCACTAAAGATGGCTTGGGTATGTTTTGACAAACTACACACCATCTTTTGAAGCTTTGATAGACTCGGCTGTCCTAAATGTCTGTATATTAAATCTGGAGGATCTGTGACAGGGAATGCTATAGAGGAATTGGAGGAGTTAAGGTAGTGAAGGCCTTGTGATTCATGTCAGAAACTAGTCATATGTTCCATATTGCGGTTGTTCATAACAAAAGAATTATTAAAGAATATTATGACACAATTGAGGCTTGAGTCAAAAAGCTAACAAATGCTAGACTAAAGGACAACCAAGGGCATAAAGAATAGAATTTAGATTGACAGAGGATAGAGGGTAGCTTGTACAACTCCTTTTGCTTTTGTTTTGAACCCATTGATTAAGCAACAATGGGAAGAGATTTTGAATAAATAATTTTCTACAAAAGTGATTTATTACTAGAAATATGGTCAAAAGTGCCAGGTCCATTATCCATGGTCTAAGAGTTAGGCTGTGAGAAACAAGCAAAAGAATTATCAGCAACAAAACGTATTGGTTTTGGAAATCGAGGCTACTTGTGGAGATGTCAATACTTCCTTGCTCGGCACGGAAGGAACTCTTATTCCCCTCTAGATAAAGAAAATCCCTAATTACCTGAAGTGTTAGTCTGTGCAACATGTGCACTTTTGGGTGGTTGACCATGTAGAAAATATCATACTTAACGAGTGTGTCCAAACGCTTTGCAATAACTACAGGTAGAAATCTTCCAAAGCGACCTCCTGGTCGTCGATTCTCCATATATTAGGATGTTCGATTTTATTTGAGATGCGAGAATAGAGGAGTCAATTGGTTGTAATGGAATCACTGTTTGATTGGGTTCCGCAGCAAGGCTAAGTAATTGAGAGGATACTTCATCTACACTGTAGGAATAGTTGGACTAGCCAAGATCTGGTTACATACTGAATCAAGATCATCAGGAAGTCTAGGAAGTGTAAGAACTAGAAAAATTTTCTGTCGTTGTTCCTATTGTTTTTTAACTGTTGCTGTAACTGGCATCAACTTCTCATGATTACCTCTACCTGTCCCAGCTAAATAGACATATCCCACACCTGTTTCTTTAAGTTTGTCATCCGAGATATCACATTATAAAATAAGATATGTCATCAGCGTATAACATTTGAGCCTTCCCCAAACTGAATAACATGCTTGGAATGGAAGAAATAAGAGCGCCGACTTGGAATAATAGATAGCCACCAGTGACTGTTAAATTGAGCCTCAACTTTCTGCAACTGTGCAGGAGCCTTTTCATCTACATCAGTAGCCTTTTTGGTCAAGTGGTCTTGAACACCTTGACCCTTGCACCACAACTCAATCTAGAAAGCCCAATCTAAGTAGTTTGAACTTTCCATTAAGGATTTTGAAGTAATCTTAACACCTGAATTTCCAACTCTTTTATTTTAGAACTAAAAATTCAAATCCTAGAGACGTGATTGGATAGAAGAGAGTCTAAGCCAACAACAACAACAAACCCAGTATATTCCCACATAGTGGGGTTTGGGGAGGGTAGAGTGTACGCAGTCCATACCACTACTTCAAAAGAGGTAGAGAGGCTGTTTCAGATAGACCCCCGGCTCAAGATAAGAGGCAATATACAGAAGCACGCAAGGCATAGAGCAGGATAAAATAACATAGGTACGACATCCACAAAAAAAAAAAAAAAATTACAATGCCAAACCAATGACACCAAAATCCACCTAATTACTTACTACGATTCATCCACACCCTTAGCCCTCTATCCTAATGCTTTTCCTTCATACCTTCCTATCCAGGGTCATGTCCTCAGTCAACTGCAACAGCTCTATGTCACGCCTAATCACTTCTCTCCAGTATTTCTTTGGTCTACCCCTACCCCGCTTGAAACCATCCAAGGCCAACCTCTCACACCTACGAACTGGGGCATCCGTGTCCCTTCTCATCATATGACCAAACCATCTCAACCTCGCTTCCCGCATTTTAAGAGAGTCTAAGCCAATAATCAGAAATTCTAATTGGAAAGGTTGTCGGAACTGATTGATAGTTGCTGTAAAAGTCTGAAATAACGTGGAGGGATTAAGAACCTTACTTAATATCCACAGGGAAAACTCAGTGTAGTAAAGCTCTCGTTATGCGCTGAGACTACCAGAAAACACAGATTTTCTGAAAAAAATGAACTGATCACTCAGAACCCTAATTTGACGATTGAGATTTATATAAAAGTGGCGGGAACTGCAAGAAAAGGCCGGAGGATCCCAGTAGGAAAAGGAAAAACTTCGAAATTTCAATCAGAGACGGTCTCACACAACCGGCAAATGTGTGAGGTGCGTTGCCGAACCATAAGTTTGATTAGCGCGTGAGGGAAAGTACTGATTACACTGCCAAATTTATTTTTTGGGGACTAGCCTGGGTTTCCTCAACCCTGTTGTATTATTAGTTTTCACAGAATACCACTGGAGAGAAAAAGACAAAAGGCAATCCACGTGGAAAGTCATCGGGAATAAGAATAGTGACTGTCCCGATACTGCACAACGAGGATTCCTACCATGTGAGAAGTAAATACACGAGAAAAATATTATTGCTACGGGTTAATTAATTCTCTTATATTGACCCCGATTTATATACAAACTTTACATAATCCACATCCGTATCAATGTGGACTCTTATCTTATTATATTGAGTAACTATTTAGCAGGGTGTAAGGACTGCATATTTCATTACCTAGAATGGTGTCCACACATCCAACGCAACATCGTCAACTCCACCACCTTCAACTTTTGAATATTGGAGTTCTTGACTGACCAACACTCGGCTATGTTGCATGGAGCAGAGTGTTGGCCAGTCAAGAACTCCCATATCCAAAATTTGAAGGTGCTGGAGATGAGGATGTTGCGTTGGATGTTTGGACTTTCTAGGAGAGATAGGGTTATAAATGAGATTATTTGCGAGTAGGTGGGGGTGACTTTGGTGGAAGAAAAGATGGGAGTGCATGGATGCCCTAGTTTGGAGGTTGGAGGTGCGAGCAGTTGCTATGGATGGTTTCAGGCGGGGTAGAGGTAGGCTGAAGAAATATTGGAGGAAGGTGATTAGACATGATATGGAATAGTTACAACTTACGGAGGACATGACCTTAGATAGGAAGGTGCGGCGGACGCGTATAGGGTTGAGGGTTAGTAGGTGGGAGTGCGTCCTTGATAGTAGGTAGGAGTGCTTTGTTTGTAGCCAGACCAGTGGTTGTAAGTGCTATGCATGCGTTGTTAGTTTCCTGTTTGTGGTGCCTTGTAACTACTCTGTGGGTGTCTTGTTTATGTAATTCTCTATTGGTGTGTGATTCCATTTTTGTTTTTGTATTTACTATGTCCTTTTGTTGTTTTCTGTCTATCGGAAACAAACTCTCTACCTCATTAGAGGTAGTGGTATAGACTGCATACACTTGCCCTCCCTTGATCTCATTTTGTGTGGGAATACACTGGGTATGTTGTTATTGGAGTCAGAAGGATGAGTAGTGGGGTGGGGGTGGGGGGAGTTCAAAGATTAACAAGCAGAAAACGGGTGGCTGAATTGCAAAAGCTGTCTTCGAATCTAAATCATGATAAAGCGAAAAATATGTTGAGTGGTAGGAATCACAAAACTCATTCCAGATGAAAGTAAAAATCTATAATTGGAACGTCATGGGGTTGAAGGAGAGTAAGAAAACGAACCATCAAACACTATTGAAGAAATGGAAGGTAGATATAGTATGCTTGCAGGAGACTAAAATTGAAGAGTGGTTACAACAATCAGTAGGATCTCTGTGGAGGAATGAATGGGCTAGCTGGGCAGACTTGCAAGCTAATGGTACAAGTGGCCGGATTATCATTCAACAAGGGCTGTACTCTGTGCTGTTGTGCTAGAAAGTCCTCAAGAACAATTTTGATGGTGTTATGCTGGGGCGTATGGGTATCATTTAAATGCAAAAATAAAGGATGTTTGGCATGAATTGACAGCAATTAGGGGTATCTGGAATGAACATTGGTTGGTTATTTACTTTAATTTGTAGATATGAGCATGAAAACTTCAATTGCCTTAGAAGATTCAGGGCTATGAAATCTATTCTGATATCATTTTGGACCCGTTACTGCTGGATCTTCCCTTTCAAGGAGCTTAATATACATGGTCTAGAGGTAAAGAGCAAATTTAAAGCATCCAGAAATGATAGGTTCTTAATTTCACCTGAATGGAATGAAAGCTTTAAAGCTATCAAGTAGGTGGCTTCTTTGGGTGAAGTTTGATCACAAGTCATTAACGTTGGAGTGAGTTGCCTATTTTCTTAAAAATTACCATTAATGTTGAGTGTAGTGTTTGGGACTCAAGCTCATCCTATTTCAAGTTTGAGAACATGTGGTTAGTGTCTGATAGGTTCATGGATTGTGGTAAAGATTGATGTAGGAGGTAGTCCACATGTCATTTTAACCTTGAAACTGAGGAATTGAACGGAAGACATCTCCTACTGTAATAGGGAGGTATTTGGAAAGCGGGAAACTCAAAGAAGCAAGGCACTTGAAGAGCTAACCATGCTGGAATTGAATTTGCATATATGTTCTGTGTTTTACTTGGTATAGATTTTATTCAAATGCTATAAAAATGGGAAGCAATGGTTAATGAAGAGTGGACTTCCTTCAAATTGGAAGTAAGTAGCAGAGAAATAGAGTTTCTTTCCAGTTGTATTCCTACCGTTGGATAGACAAATGAGATCTAGCCAATCTTGAAGTGTTTGTAAAAAGGCTTGAGCTAGATTACAAACTTTTGGGTTGTGCTGGTAGCATTATGTCACTACCTAAAAACCAATGGCCATCATGACAATTGTCGCGGCGAACCTTGGCAAGTAAGCCTATTAACCGAACTGAGACACAAGGGGAAAATACAACAATAACCCCAAGGCTAGGCTTCTAGAACGAAGCCTTCTAGAAGCCGAACCACATACATATAATAAAAACGGAAAGAAACATAACCAATAAACAATGTAAGAACTACTAATACAATCCATGAATCAAATACATAAGAAATCCAACAGGGACAACTCTGTCTCCGAATACTAGTAAAAACAGTCTAGTATAGAAAGATAGAAGTAAACTCCAGGCGCATGAAATCCAACTGCTACCTTGAATAACTTCAAAGGCGCCTATATCAACCACTGTGAGGTGCATTCGAACCAGGATCTGCACCGAAAGGGTACAGTAGGGGTGGACACGGTCCACTTGTACTCGGTAGGTATCATAGGCCGACCGAACAAAGTAGAAAATAAAACATACAAAAGTACACAATAAGGACACGTCACCTGCAATCAGAAAATATCCCACAACAATAGCCCACACCGCTTGCACTAACAGTTCTATAATACTCACATACATTGCAGCAAACACCAAAAAGGGATACAAGTATACATTATACCTCATATAAGTAGAGCAAAGAAGAACATACATATACGAGAACATCAAGTACAAGTAAACGGAGATAGAACAAATGGATAGGTAACAAGTCAAAATAGAAATACAATCACTACACAAGCATAATATGGTAAATACAATGAAAATGAGGATGATGATGTAATGCACGAGGTTGTCGCACAACCTCCGTGTACACCTACAGAGCTAAAGCTTTCTGACGTAGGACCCATGGGGGGTTTGTCAACGTGTATACAATCCATATCCAATTCATATCCATATCTCCTCCCCGGCACATTCCTTGAGGAGGTTTTTTTTTAAGATATCACATTTTCTGTCAGCAAAAGCAGTGTTTCCAGTATTTCCACAATGGTACTAATATTTCATGAATGACTATGATATGAGGACGAAATGCTCACAACCAACCAAAATGAGTGTTTCCATATCCAATCACTATACCAACCAAGTGAGCCAAGTATCCACTTAATTTTTCCAACCATCCATGAAATCCAACTCGATTCACATGCCAATAGAGTATGGATACATCACAATATACAATTAATACCATGTTATGCTTTCTCATTAGCAACACATAATCAATTTCACATATATAAGGCCAACAATATCATATAAGACCCCACATGGTCACACATTACATATAATGTTCCAAAACCACCAAATACATCAACATATAGGCTCCCACACGGGCACAACACAATAAACTTAGTCATTTTCATGATTATTTCCCACACCCTTAACATGATTTTGAATCAACATTAACTATCCAACCCATTGAAAGAAGTTAAGCCATAACCTACCTTGAATGCCGAAAATAAGTCCGCAAGCCTTCGATCCAAAGCCTTACTCCCTATGAACGGTTCCAGAATACAACAACAACAAACCCAGTGTATTCCCACTTAGTGGGGTCTGGGGGGGTAAGATGTACGCAGTCCATACCTCTACCTCTGATGAAGTAGAAAGGCTGTTTCCGAAAGACCCCCGGCTCAACTAAAAAAATGAAAATATAGAATCTATGCGTCAAAATAAAGTGAACGATACCCATATTGCCTATTTTCAAGTTGGGGTCAAAACGGATCCCCGAAACGAGTTTTCAAAAAAGAAGGGCAAAATCATAATTTTATTTCAAAAACATGTTCCCCATATATTTAGGAGTCTGCAGCTGAAAACCCAAACGAAAACGAGTTAAAAACGAGGTTCAAATCGAAGAAAAATCTATTTCAAGCTTTACTGCGTTAAATCCCCAAAATTCATTTTAAAAATCAAGAATTGAAGTTGTTTTGAAGATGAAATTGATAGAAAAGTAATAATGATAAGATTAGAAACTTACCCAAGTGAAAATGGATTGAAATCGGAGTTTAAATCGAAGAAACACAATTTTGGACCTTCCGGGCCAAAATCCCCAATTTCCACTTTAAACCATGTTAAAACAAGAAATAGATAATAAAATTGGAGTGATGTAGTTGAAATAGGTGTTTAGAAGCTTACCCAAGCTTAGAAATATAAGACATTCCTCAAAAGTGTGACCCTAAGCTACAAGTCTCAAAATGAAAAAAAAAAAAACGGGCAAAACATAGGTTACATATTGGGTTCAAGTCTCTGTGGAACCCTCGGGATTCATCCGGAATCCCATGAACGCAAACGAAATATGCTATCCTATCAAATTCGATGCTCCGGACTCAATGACTAATATCATATTTTTGAAAAAATATTGTTTTTACAAAATTGATCCTCGAAACCCAAAATCACAACTTTCCGAACCGAGGATCGAAATGAGATTTAAAAGCCATAAAACCACACCAATCATGTTACCATCCTGAAATCGACGTTCAGGATCTGTGGCGCAGTCCGTTTTGCCATCCGACGCACAGATCTAACGATGTTGACTGAAGTCAAGTATAAGGCTTCTCAAGCCACCAAAAACCACAATATCACATAAATCACACCAAAATGCATCGGCAAGCGTGCCAATCATCCCCATATCCTAGAAATACCACAACGCAACCCCGGGGAGGGGTAAAATAGTAAATTCACGCAGAAGCACATATTTCACATAATTTATCAAAAATTCAAGTCGTTACACATTAGTTGGACATTTGTGACTGCATTGATGAAAGCTGTACTTTCTCCCGATTGTATTCTGTTGGATTAATGTGTGGAAGGAGTGGAAGGATTCTAACTCAATTATTTTCGTTGTCAGTTATAGAGGCTTTAACCAATGTGAGAGTTCCTAGAGAAAATGTGGTTTCTCTACGTAAAATGACATCCAGGATGCTCTTTTATGTATTTGAAGCAGATGATGTCAACTCTGTATGCTTATATAAAAAGTCGTCTTTTAGTTCCTCTGTTATGTATCTTTGGTTTTCTTTTCACTACCATTTTTCGGTGTTTGTTCAACTGTATTAACACCTAGAATTGATTTTCCCTTTTTGTTTTTGTCAGGCTTGCTGCAAATTGGCCCCCAACAATGCAAATTGTTCGCCTTATTTCCCAGGATCATATGAATAACAAGTAATAATTTAAGATATATTAAATTTTTGCTTGGTGGATCTTTTTCATGTTAGAAACAGATTCTTGTCATACACAGTGCAATTATGCCTTTCTGAAAATTGCATCTTTGTTTTGGATCAGGCAATATGTTGGGAAGGCAGATTTTCTAGTTTTTAGGGCAATGAACCAGCATGGATTCCTTAGCCAGCTGCAAGAAAAGAAGCTTGTATGTGTTCCTACTTTTAAAGATCGAGTTTCTGCAGCTAGAGAATACCGCAGTTTCATTGTAGTTCTTTTGTTGGTTTACTGCATCGGTCTTGCAGCAATGTCAATTGCACACGTGCAAGTCGACAGTATTTATTGTTCTTGATTATGGTGAATGATTTGAGGTTGATACTCTTACTCTGATACACATGTATCTCCACACGTATGCACGTGACAGCGTGTATCTTGAAATGACAATATAATATAGATTAAATAGCCATTTCAAGTAATTTTAAGTCGCTTATTCTTTATCTTAAGCCGGGGGTCTATCGGAAACAACTTCTCTACTTCTTCGGAGGTAGCGGTATGGACTGCGTACATCTTACCCTCCCCAGACCACACTGGGTTTGTTGTTGTTGTTCAAGTAATTTTAAATTTGAATAATTGATTCTGTAGAGAAAACGGACTTGACCTAATTCATCCCAAAACCTAACTCATGAGATAAGGGTTTTCAAGTCCACCATATAAGGAGACAATAATCTCCTCAAGAAATCGAGACACCTTATATCCCCTGTGCACCCAGGTTGAATATTTCAAGTGTGGACAATAAACATTAGGTACAAGACTAAGGTTGGCTTTGTCTCTGATGCCATTAGAAAAATGGAACTTTAGGCCCAAGTCATTACCAACGGTCAACTCTGGAGATGAAGCTTGTCCAAAACCATTGCTGAAGACATAATTAAGCAAATAAAGAATGTGCTCTCTCTACAAGCTTAAGCTTTTAAATGAGATAGACACACACTTCAACATGATATCATATTGGAAAGGTTGAAGAAGATATTATAAACACATTAAGGAGGTCTTTAGTGTATAAGATGAGAACAATAAATTGTTACCAGAATCCGACATGTAGTCGCAGATTGGATCTCTACTCTAGTAGTGCAGACTTAAATTTAGCTTAATAATAATTATATGATACTTATTATTAATAAATTTGAATTTCTCCCTCCCAAGTAAGAGTGGCAACGGACTGGAACTGGTACCGCCGGACCGGTTGAGCCTGAACCGGTGCCGGTACAGCCTTACTGGAGTTTGTCATCGGAATCGGTACTACCGGACATTTTTGCTGGTCCGCACCGGTCCGTTGGTTACCGGTGTGGAACCGGGTCTGACCGGACCGGCATCGGATCTATATCGGAAAAGCGACCAACTTCACGTTTTTTTTCTAAATTTAAATTATATTATATAATTAACTTATATTATATAACTTATATTTTATTAATAGAATATATTAATATAAGATTTTTTTATTAAACTTTTTTTAATTAGTTTAAGTTTAATATATCTTAAAAAGTTTAAAACTTTAACTTAAAACTATATCTTTAAGTTTAAGTTAATAAATATAACATGTTTTAATATATCTTACACGTAAAAAATACTCCCTCCGTTTAAAAAAGAATGACCTACTTTAACTTGGCACAAAGTTTAAGAAAATAAAAAAGACTTTTGAATCTTGTGGCCTTAAATTAAAGTTGTGTCAAATGTATCAAAATGCCCTTTAATCTTGTGGTCCTAAACATGCCAGGTGGAAAGTTGAAATTAAAGTATCGCCAAAAAGGAAAAGGGGTCATTCTTTTTGAAACGGATTAAAAAGGAAAGTAGGTCATTCTTTTTGAAACGGAGGGAGTATATCTTTAAGTTTAATTTAATATAACATTTTTAATAAGTTTAAGAAGTTAAATTATATTTATATAATTTTAAGTTATAATGTTAAAAATTTTCCTAACTTTATAAAGTTAAAAGTATTAAATTTTTTTTCCCCATAACTTCAAAGTTTACAAACTTTGTAATTTCAGCTAAGCTAATTGCATCAAACAAAAGACAAATTTTAAGCAATAATGTGCATGCCATAGTTTTATTAATAAATCTAAAATATTTCAACCTATCCGTTATTGTACCAGCTACAAAGATACCATTTTTAGTCGAGTCAACATATTTATAAGCAATAATTCTTTTTTGCATATTCCAATGGTGGCCAATCCAATGAGCCATGATAGTAACATAATCATTAGCGAGAGCACTACGACCCATATCAGAAGTAATAGATATTGTACCATCAAATTTATCAAATTAGCAACAAAGATAATGACAATGTTCAGCTTGAAATTTAAAAATATCATTTTTAATTGTATTTCGTGAAATACCTTTAAAAGAGGGATTATATACTCGTTGAATATAATGAATAAAACCGAGATGCGAAGGAAAACTAAAAGACAAATCCATAACAACAACCATTTTCGCTAGTTCTCTCTATCTACATCTTCACTATATGTCGATGATGAGCTTGGGCCAGCTGGGTTAAACATGTCTAAACGCGTTTGAACCATATTACCTCCTACAGATTCTTGCGTAAATGGTGTATCATCTTTTTTTCCCTTAGCCTCATTTTCTAGGTGAATAAATTCTTTATTACATTTCCTCAAATGCGTAGTTAGCAGCCTTGTCCCGCCATTCTTTCCCCTGGTCAAACGTTTAAAAACTCAGGCATTTATTGCAAGTAGCAGTACTTCTTAACTTATCATGCTCCATAAATTTGCAAACTAAAGACCTTTTAGGACGTTCGGTGCCTTTGGCCCTAGTATATTCCGGTAAAGGGGGAAGTTCTTCACCGTCTTCAGGTAATTCCGTAACCGGACTAGTAGGGATAGGGATATCACCTAACTCTTGTTCATCTATATCTTCTTCCGGTAAGTCTTCCTCAAAATTATCATAATGTCTACTTAGGTTCTCATGGTCTAATTCAATACCAATACCAACGTCGAAACCATTAAGGTTGTGATAAAGAAGTTTCACTAAATCTAGGCGGTAATGAACTAGTAGTAGACCTTTTTTTTTTTTATTTCTACGAAAAACCTTACCAAAGATTGATTTTTTACCACTACTATTTTTATCGGAATCCATAATTAAATTTAACTAAAATTTAAATATTAAAACAAGCAATATAAATATTATAAATAAAAAAATTAATGCAAGTAAACAAATGTTGATACTAAAAAATAAAAATATAGATATTAAGTAAAATAAAAAAAGATTAAAGTTGGAACGAATATATTGAACGTCTGCGTAAAAGCAGACGTATACCAAAGGTCGGAATTAAAAGATGATAATTGAAGCTTGTCATATCTTCAAAACATCTTCAACTCCAACTAATACAATAATTATAAATATTTAGAGAGAGTATGAGAAATTGAGAATGTTTGTGAGGAATAAAATAGATATAAAAGGGTATTTATAGTGGAAATTTGGTGGGGTAATTAGGGGGGAGGGAGGGGGGAATAACCGTTGTTGGCTAAAACAATTATAATAAAATAAATAAAAATAGGCATTGTTTGCATTTGGCAAAATAGCCATTGGCTACCAATAAAACAATTAAAAAAAAAATTCCAACAGTCAAAACAATGTCCGGTTGTCGCTGGACCGGAACTGGTCAACCGGCACTGGAATTGGAATTACCGAAAATTTCATTGGAGATGCACCGGTATCGTATTTCGGACCATTGGGTACCGGTATACCGGTTGCAACCGGTACCGTTGTGTTACCGGTACTGGAACGTTACCGGAATCGGAACGGAACGGAAAATTCCGGTTCCGTTGTGATAGCATCCAGGCTGTCCCACTTGCATTAAGATTGACGGGCTTCAATATGAATCAAGAAGATGTTTATTATGGAAGAAGAACCTAAGAACGAGTCCAAGAATCATGAAGGAGAGTGGGCAAAGTGCTACACATATTTCATGATTCAAGTCCAAGCCCAAAAGGAAGAAGATAGGGCCCATATGAATTTTGATTGAATCCAGAAACTTTTGCTTTCTTAGTTTAAAGTTTCCTAGATTTATTTATTTTCATAAAAGTAGAATTCGAATCCCATAAAAGTAGGATTCGAATCCCATGCTATTTGGGATAGATTTTTTTCCCTATATATAGGGATGAATTTTGTTATTTTCAATCAGACAATATTATTATTAATTGAGAGTTTCTCTTATTTGTACCTTTGTGTGTGGCTACTTAGGATTTATCTTGCAACCATATAAGAACGATTCTTTAGGAGGTGAGATTAATTTTTAACTTGATATTTTTGGTTTCTATTAAAGTTAATTAAAGAAGGTGATTAGTCTTATACTAATTGTTGTCTTTAATTTTTTCGAAATAGGGTCTAGATCTTCTTTGGATCTAAGTTCTTGAAGTGACTCTATTAGTATCATAATTAGTCTTAATCCACTAATTTTGAATGCTAAGATCAATTAGGGTTCTTAACACTTATCTCGAAATTGGGGATTTATTCTGAAATTTCATCTATCTTTAATTTCTTGTCTTTAATCTTAGAGTTTTTGCTTCCGCATTATTTTCTTGTTTATTAACGTAACCCGATTCTTATCAAGTGGTATCAGAGCAGTTCTATCAAGGTCCCATTCTTGATAATTCTTGGGAGTTTTGTAACCAAAAAAAAAATCTTTACTCTTTTTTTTTCCTTTAGTAGATTTTTTTGTAAAAAAGCTACGTAGTTGCCAAAAAGATTTTTTTTAAAAAAATTACGTGCAAATTTAGTCTGGAAGTTCGTAATTTCTTTTTCTCTCTTGATCTTACTTCTAAAGGAATTTCTACTAGCAGGGTTAATATATAAATTCTAAAGGAATCAGCCAAAGGTTGTAATTTGAGTGATAAAGAGGGAAAGAGAGTGTAAGATCAATAAGCGGAAAAAGGGCCAAAAATTGAGAAATTTTTGTTTCATTTGATATTATTTTTGAGATGTCTCAAACAGGAAAGGATACTGATGTTGAAACTCAAACTAACGACATAGCCAAGGAACTTAGAAGGATCTCCGCTCGACTTGATGCATTAGAGGTTGTTATCCAATATCCACCTAACTAGGTGAATATAACTGATTTGATGGACGATATTTTTCATACAAGGTGTGGAATAAAGGATAATATTTGCTCTATTATTATTGATTTTAAAAATGGTGCTAATGTGATAAGTTCCTACGTGGTGAAGTTGAAACTTACATGCATCAAACACAATGATTTTGGTGAACTTAAGGCGACTAAGCAATGCATGATTTCTTTCTCTATTGGAAGGTACTCTGATAATGTTCTTTGTGATGTAATTCCAATGCAAGATTGTCATATCAAGCTTGGACGTCCATGCCAATTTGATAGGAATACAATTTACGATAGGGGAAAGAATAGAGTTTCTCTTGAGGTAAACAAAAGAAAATATAAACTCGTACAGAATAGAGTTTCTCTTGAGCTAAACAAAAGAAAATATAAACTCGTACCTTTAACTCCATCCCAAGTTTATGAAGATCAGAAACGTGTGAAAGAAGCAATGAAAAATTTTAAGCGAGAAAAGAATGATAAGAGTTGGGGAGTGCATGTTGATATTCCAAGAGATGAAAGAAGAAAGGTTGTGTTGTGTGAAGAGAATGTGATGTCAAGTTAGGTCAAGAGAAAAGAACAGAGAGATGATTGTGAGAGTATTAAAGAGAAGGATAATAATGAGGTCGAGAAAGAAAAACAAGGAAGTTTTAGTGAGGTTATTTTTTATTCTAACTCTAACCTTTCTAATTATTTTAGTTGCTTTGACTCTCTTATAGGTATTCATGAAAAAGTTTGCATTGAAAAACCTTCATTGGATGAACTTAATAATAAGGTGGTTGAACTTAATACTACATGTCCCATTGAGCAAATGTTTGTTCACGAGAAGGATATAGGTAAAAAGAATTATTTTGGACTTGTCCAAGATAAGATTCATGACAAGAAGTTCAACACGGCAGATGTAGATCTAACGCCAATGAGCAAGAAAACACGAGGTGATATTATTACTTTGCTACATAAGACCAAGATAAGACATAATTCTTCAAGTCTCGGTGATTGTAAGGTTAAAAAAATGTTTGCTACTAGTGATGAGGAAATATGTGAATATTTTGATATCCGTGATCAAATACCCTTTTTTGAACCTATTCATGATTCTCTTTGTTGGAGAATTTGAGCAATTACTTAGAATTTGGTGGAGATTCTATTTTGAGACTGAAAGGTTCTTCTAACTTGAAAATTCCTATGTATATGTGGATAAGTTTTATGTGGAAAAATCTTTGAGAAGTGTAATTGATGATGCTTGGCTATATCATAAAAGTATTAAATTTGATACATATTTTATGGAGCTTACGACGTCTTTAACAAGCCCAGTGGAGTACTTTATTGATAGAGCTAAATTGGGGAGGCACATATCATTCCCTACGTCATCTAAGCGTGAATATTGTTGTGCTCATACAAGGAAGAGAATTTTCTGTTGGGATGATGATGTCCACATGCTTTATAAAGGTGTATTTATACATGCAAGGATTAATTGGGTTAAGTGGACACATGGTCACAATCTTGTTTTGTTCCTGCCATTGTTGTTTTCAAGTAATAGATGTTATTTATTATTGTATGTCTTCTTGATTTCGCGAGATTCAAATTCGAGGACGAATTGTTTTCAAGAAAAGGGGAATGATAGCATCCAGACTGGTCCACTTGCATTAAGATTGACGGGCTTCAATGTGAATCAAGAAGATGTTTATTATGGAAGAAGAGTTCAAGAACGAGTCCAAGAATCATGGAGAAGAATGGGCAAAGTGCTACACATATTTCATGGTTCAAGTCCAAGCCCAAAAGAAAGAAGATTTGGCCCATATGAATTTTGATTGAATTCGAAAACTTTTGCTTTCCTAGTTTAAAGTTTCCTAGTTTAAAAGTTTCCTAGTTTAAAGTTTCTTAGATTTATTTATTTCCATAAAAGGAGAATTCGAATCCCATGCTATTTGGGATAGGTTTTTTACTATATATAGGGATAGATTTTGTTATTTTCTATCCGACAATTTTATTATTAATTGAGGGTTTCTTTTATTTACACCTTTGTGTGTGGCTACTTGGGATTTATCTTGCAACCTTATAAGAGCAATTCTTTTGGAGGGAAGATTAATTCTTAACTTGATGTCTTTGGTTTTCATTAAAGTTAATTAAAGAAGGTGATTAGTCTTATACTAATTGTTGTCTTTAATTTCTTCGAAATAGGGGTCTACATCTTCCTGTTATTGTTATTGCTTTATTACTGTTGTTGTTTGCATTCTTATGGAGTTGTGGCTGTAGGCTTTGATGGTAAGATAGGGTCATGTCTGACGAAGTCGTAATGGGTGGAAGGATTCAGGGTATCAAACAACAACTGCTGCCATTTGGAGACGTCTTCTCTCCTATTTGCGATGATTCATTGATCCTATGTGATGCAAATGTTGATCAGTTGAGGCACATAAGATTAATTCTAACAGTTTCTTGGCAGTGTCAGAGTTACATTGGGGTGTGAAACAGGAGTTGTTCCTACTACTTACTTGGGGCTACCACTAGAGGCAAAGAACAATTCATCTAAAATATGGAACAGGGTTATTAAAAGAAGTGAATGGAGATGGCAAAATGGAAAAAAATAAATACCTTTCTTTGGGTGATTTATTGGTGAACAATGTGTTGCTAGATTCCTACATATGTAATCTCTTTGTTTTCTCTTCCAGCTAAAGTGGGAAAGAGACTTGACACATTGAGAAGAACTTTCATTTGGCAAGGAAACAAGTACAAAAGATTTTCATCTGGTCAACTAAAAGGCTCATTTCTAGCAAGAGAGGGTGGAATGGGGATTAGAGACATGAGGAAACACAATACAAATTTAGTAGCAAAATGGCTTTGGAGATATATATGCGAGGAACGCAAGTATAGTCATGAATCTGACTGGTGCACTAAAAAGGTGAATCCTTATTTGGCGTGAGTGATTGGAGAGCTATTAGATTCCAGTGGCCCAAATTTTTCAATAATTATGGCTTCAACATTTTTGGTAATGGCAATAGGATCTCATTCTGGGATAACAATTGGCTTGGAAGTCGCCCTCTGAGTTGTACATCTTGGCTTCCAATCCCAAAATTATAGTTGGGAGATGTTGGGCAGGCAAGGGTAGAATTTTAATTTCAGAAGACTGCTAAATGATTAGAAATTGACAGAGTTGCTGATGCAACTGACTATGCCTCTTTGATATTGAGGGGGACCAACAATCAAACATTTACAGTTAAATCAGTCTATGCCATTCGGGAAACAATCAGGTAGACAACTAGCTTGGAAAAATCTGGAAAATCAAGGCACCTTTTAAAGTAGTATGTCTTCCTTGGTTGGTGGCCACACGGACTTGCTTAACCTAAGAAAACCTTTAAAAAGAGAGATTCAACCAAGTTTCAGATTTTACTTATCTTGTGCAGATTCAGAATCTAATAACCATTTGTTTCTACATTGTTGTGTCACTTCTAAGTTGTGGCAACTCTTCTCAAGTTTAGTTGGAATCCGGTGGACTATGCCAAAATCTATAGTTGATCTACTGAGATATTGGTACAACTAGGGAATAATGTTTGGCAAAAGAAATGGTTGAATCTCATCCCAACTTGTAGATGGTGTATAGCCTGGATGGAAAAGAATGCCCTGTGCAGTGAAGGCAGAAACTTGGTTTTGATAAGGTGAATAATTTTATTAACATTTGGGGGGAACCCCATATACATTTACCTAAAGGAGAGAACCTACACCTAAATATGGTTCTCAACAAAAGAGGTCGAATCCTCTATACAAATTGGGACTCACAAGTACACCAAAAGTAAATTAGGTACAAAACACTACTCTTTAATTTTGCGGAATCAAATTCTAACCCTTCAAAAGCCCTCCTTTTCCTCTCTTTCCAAATGACCCTCATGATTGCTAAGGGGGCAACACTCCATACTCTCAGGCTTTCCTTCCCCTTTTATATGGTTCCAACTCTGCCAAGCCTCCTTCACTGTACCCGGCATGTTCCATTGCAACCTAAACAAATCTAAGGCCTCCCTCCATAACCGCCTAGCCACCTTTCAATGCACAAAAAGATGATCCACACTTCCACCGCCACTTTTACACATGAAACACCAACTGGTATGGACGGTTTTCTTCATTCTTAGAAACATTTCTATTCAGAGGTTAAAAATAAATTGTATTTTTCTGTTTGTTTTTTGGTGCAAGAAATTATGTAAATAATGGAGAGTCCTTACTAGATATTATATAATAATTATGAGATTAGTTAATCACATACCTATTCAGATGGCTTTTTGGTTGTATTAGAAGCTGATATAATGCAACATTTAATCCTGAGAATTATCTTGTTTGTTTCTGGAGCAGTCTCTGGCCTTGAAATAAGTCTCTGGCCTTGAAATAAAATGGAATAAGAGTTCAATCTTCTCTATCAATGTGGATAATCCCATTGAGGATTTTGTTGAAGTTGTGTTGTAACACTGAACTACTTCAGATTGCCTTTGGTTACAAAAAGATGTGACATTTGTGTTTGACAAGGTGTAATATATAATTTTGAGGAAAAATTATCTTAGCTGAACAAGAAATATCTGTAAGATGTATATTGGTTAATAATGTTTTGGATACCGTCTTATTGTCTGTATTACCAACTTCCACAAAGGTACAGAGGCATCTTATAAGTCGACGAGGGATTATTTGGATGGTAATGCTGACAACAGGAAAATTTCATTTGGTAAAAATCGATGGGAATAAAAGAAATCAGTAAAAGAATTCCTCAGTGGTCACATAAATTAATTACCGAATTGGAACAATGATTGGGTTAATATCAAGAGGGTGTACCACTGGATCATCCAATTCGTTTAAGAAAAGCCAAATGTTTAGTGATGTTTTTTTTTGCGAAAAACCAGAATAATGATCCTGATACCACCTGATCAAACAAAAGAAGTGACTTTCATAAGAGCAATAGATAACGAGTAAAAAAGGAGGGCTTGAACGGGGGGACCTTAAAAAATCCATACTAAGAGTCCATTTTTAAGTGGTTGTGGAGGTTGGATGTTAATAGTGATAGAAAGTTGTTAACGACTTCACTTATGACAAAAGGATTTTGGGATATGTTAGGTCTAGTCACTGTGAGATAATTTATCTTTCTAGCCAACCGCCTATACCTTTCAGGATCACTGAGTGGCTCCCCATGTCCCGGCAGAAGTTTAGCATTTGGATCCAAAGGCTTGTCAAATGGGTTTTAAGTCCCATCATTCCTGTCTCCTCAAGAATGTCTGAAACATACTTGCTTTGAGAAATAACCAATACCTGATTTGGAATGATCAACCTCAGTACCTAGAAAATATTTTAGTCTGCCGAGGTCTTTGGTCTAGAAATGCTGAAAGAGATGTTGCTTCAACTTAGTGCTACTATCTTGATCATTTTTGTTGATAACAATATCGTCAGCATAAACCACCAAATAAATACACAAATTTGGTTCAGAATGCCGACAAAACACTGAGTGATCAGCTCCACTACGAATCATGCCAAACTACTCAATTACGGTGCGAAACTTTCCAAACCAGGCTCGAGGGGACTGTTTCAGACTATCAAGTGACCTACACAATCAACATATAAGGCTACTAGACTCTCCCCGAGGAACAAAACCAGTGGTTGCGCTCCATATGGACTTCTTCGTCAAGATCACCGTGTAGAAAATCATTCTTAATGTTCATCTGATACAGAGGCCAATGATGAATAATGATAATAGATAAGAAAAGACGGACATATGGTATTTTAGCCATGGGAGAGAAAGTTTCACTATAATCAAGCCTAAATATTTGTATGTATCCTTTGGCAACAAGGCGAGCCTTAAGTCGATCCACCTGACCATCTGGACCAACTTTAACTGCATAAACCCAACGAAAACCCACAATAGATTTACCTACAGAAAGGGAAACGAGCTCCCAAGTACCACTCGTATGCAAAGCAGACATCTCATCTATCATAGCCTACTTCCATCTTGAATGAGAAAGTGCTTTACCTATAGTCTTAGGGATGGAAACAAAGGACTAAGATTATACAAAAGTGTTAAGTCCTTAGTTTTGATGATTGAAAAATTCATGGTTTGGGACCTGTTTCCTGAAGCCCTTGTTGTGATGACAAAGACCCTCTACGTATTAGGGAACAGGTTGGGCTTACTTGTGGCTGTCATCAACCTGTCACGACCGACACATGGTACAAAAGTTGATGAAAAGTTGTTGCCACCTTTTTGCCACAACCAATGAGATTGCTTTTAGGTTTTCTTGTGTTACAACATATAATGCTCATCTTCCTCAATAAGAAAACCAACACTTTCATATACTCACAATTAAAGATCTTTCTAAAATGGAGCAACTATGTAATCAAAGGCTGGAACTGTAGCAGGAAACTTGTTGCTCATCGAGATGATCTTTACTTCCTTATTATAGTTGAGTCTTCCTAATTTTGTTCTTAAAAGTACGTTGCTTATGATTGTTAGTAGGTGTGGTTGTACTGTCTCTTTTTGATCATCAAGCCATTTGTAAGACTCTTGTGAAAATGATCTACTAAATAAGAGAACAGATGAAATTTCAAAGGAGTAAGGGTAAAAGAGAAGGGAGTAGTATACAGTTTCAGGTAGAAGAAGAACTAATCAATGTTAAAGCTGACGTGACTGCCTCTCTCGATAGAAATTCCTTCCTTGAAGAGGAACATACTAAAGTAAGAACCGAACTTGAAAAAGCTCTCCAGTGGAAGGATCCGACTTATTAGACAGACCTGCAAAGAGCAAAAATGATGTCAAAAGTACTAAATGTGATAGGGATGGCCACTCTAAAGAAGAATATTCTTCTAAGATTTCAACTCTCAACTCTGAAGGATATGAAAAGCTCCACAGTCATCAAAAGGAAGAAAAGATTGCCAAACTGAACAAAGAAAAGCCTAATCTTTCCCTTGTCGTCCTTATGGTAACTCAGACTCAAATGGGTTCCTAAGGCGAACAAATGATTATTGATGAAAAGAAGGCAAGCGGAAGCAACCAACACAAGACAATGACGGTGGGTGCTCAAAGCTCGTGAGTGAAAGACTTGAAGATAACCTCTAGCTGTATGTCCTCAAGGAGACATGTCTCCTTCATAATGGAATCTAGATGAGGTATTGATTAATGCTGATGGCACTGTGACTTAAGCAGAAAAGAAAATGACAGTCAGAAGCACAGAAAGAGTTGTCCTTGGTACTACTTTCGTTAAGAAAAACAGGGAACTGGTTAGGTATCCGAGTCAGATGATGTCTAACGTAGCTATTTCAATCACATATCCTTGCAGATATACACCCATAGTAAGTAAGAACAGATATGAATGGAGTGACACAAATCAAGTCAAGGGATTTCGACATTGTTAGGGAACCAGGTTCAAAATCAAGTTAGTAGCACTTACCATTCTTAAATAATGACGGCTTTTCCCGCCACTCTCAAAAGAAAGTCACGTCTTTTGAATTCAACAATTGCGTTCGTCTATCCGGACACGTGTCCTCAGACTCATCGTAATCTTTAAATCTCTGAAAATCACTAAAGAAAGAAAAGTGCAAGAGCACTTTCATTGGCAGCAAGGGAAGTGAGATTGAAATCATGATTGTAGATTTGAGTGATTATGAGGGTGAGGGTTTTTAACTCCGATTATGAGTACATTTATTGGTGTTAAAGGAAAACCAAAAAGGAAGAGAGGATGCGTTGCTAAGGGTAAAAGAAAAGGGTCTTGTTATGATACTTGTAAGGAACCTGGTTTCAGCTCTAGCGTGTCAAAGATGGCAAAGGAAGAGGAAGAGACTCTTAAGCTTCAGGAAGTTTAGGAAGATGAAAATTTTGATCCCGCAGTACCAGATGTGTGAGAGTTGGTCAGTATGTTGAGATTTCAAAATTGGGACCACTTGCTCCAATTTGATGCATCCTCTCTATACGAGGAGGAGGTGAGGATGTTTTATCAAACCCTGGAAATTTCTGCCAATGGTGTATATCTAACCTTTCTAGTAAATGGTATGAAAATAGGTTTGGATGAAGAAATTCTCTCTGAAATCCTTTGTGTTCAAACTTTAGGGACCAAGTGTATAAAGTCGAGGAAGGGGTCTACTGGGGTTTTAAAATTGTGTGGTGCACTTGATGTATCACACCCTGAAAGCTTTGACGAAAGAGTTATCAAGAGTGACTTTGAGTTGTTGTGTCAACTTTTGACAAGTACACTGCTTCGTAGCCCTGATAAGGAGACCACTCTGACTAGTGCCGATCTGTTTCTAATGGAGATGTTTAAATATAAGAAGGTTAACCTCTCGGCCATTGTTATTACACACCTGAGCACTTTCTCAAATGCAAACGCTGACAGGGATTGGCTGCCCTATGGGTTCTGAATGGATAAGGTGTACGTTTACTTCGATGTTGAGTGTAGGAAAGTGAAAGCTGATTCAGTAAAGAGAATGTATGGCATCTCAGCTCATAGAAAAAATGAACGTTTTCTCAGTAGAGAACCCACGTCTCTGGTGGTTGATTTTTTGAATGAACAAAATCGGTTGAAGAAAGAAGTAGAAACTCTGACTGCTTGCTCTAAGAGATGCAGAAATAAGTGTGTTGAAGGTTGCTTTAGCTGACAAGAAGTGAAGAGGAAAAAATTTCAGGACAGAAAGTGTGTGCAACAAAGTGCTACCCTGCAGGAGAGGGTGGAGGAGTTCGAAACTATAAGTATTTGTCTAAAGCTCCTCCCTCCCTGAAATCATATCCTGTCTAGTTCCCTCTTCTTTCTTCCTAGTTATCTCCTTAGTTCCTTTTACTATTTTGTTTCTGGTGAATGTCTATCACAATTGTTTTTAAATACTTTTGTAGTTATTATTTTTGTAAATGGTTTGTGGTGCTTTTGATGCTTGGATGGATGGCTTCTCTTTTTGTGCTATCACTTCTCCTATTTATGTCTAATTCTCTCTTGATCGTGTTAGTGTGTATGGCTTCTCTCTTCCCGGTTTACTGCTTGTCCTTTTTGATGATGTCAAAAGGGGAAAAAGGTATGTAGATATATGTTGTGCATGTGCAGATATGTGTAGTATGATGTATAGTTATATGTGTAGTATGTTGTGTTGATAAAGATGGGGTTTTCTCATTCAGGGGGAACTTAAATGCTCATTAATAGGGGGAATAAGGTAGAGGATGCTTGCATTCTTATAGGCATTAGTGATAGGAGGAATTGGTTGGGCAAATTGGCTTGGCATGTGACCTTATGGCTTATGTTGTGTTGTTGAGGTGTAGGCTATGCTGTGTTAAAGTTGATTGAAGATGCTGAGTATGCTGATCTGATTGTATGGGTTTGTCATAAAGGGGAAATTGTTAGGTCAGATTGACATGAGACCTGTTCCTGGAGCCCTTGTTGTGATGACAAAGGCCCTCTACATATTAGGGAATACGTTGGACTCACCTGTGGCTGTCACAGTCAACCTATCGCGACTGACACATAGTACAAAAGTTGGTGAAAAGTTGCTGTCACCTTTTTGCCAAACCAATGAGATTGCTTCTAGGTTTTCGTATGTTACAACATATAATGCTCATCTTCCTCAATTAGAACACTTCTATATACTCACAATGAAAGATCTTTCTGAAGTGGAGCAGCGCTGCAATCAAAGGCTAGAACTATAGCAAGGAACTTGTTGCTCATTGAGTTATCTTTACTTCCTGGTTATAGTTGAGTCTTTGTAATTTTGTTCTTAAAAGTCTGCCTACATTGCTTATGATTGTCAGTAGGTGTGTTTGTATCGTCTCTTTGTGATCATCTAGAGTAGGTGATTGTGTCCAAGCTAGAGTTTGCTTGAGGAGTCCAGTTAGAGGTAGCTGGAGGTGGAAGCAGTATCTGCAACTGCGTGGTTATCTTGTAATAGAGTTATTGCTACGAAACAAAGGATTAAGAAGTTAATCCTTGGAGTCCATATTCAAGAGGTTGCTTGAATATAGTGGAACTTGAAATCTTGGAGGCAGGTCGTGGTTTCTCTCCCTTGAGCAAGGAGTTTCCACGTAAAAACCATGTGTCCTTACTTTTTGTACTCCTGCACTACTTGCTGCATTTTCTTCTTTGTTCTTGTTGCGTTTGTGATTCTGGGAACAGTTTCCTGAGTCGAGGAGCAACCCACCCCAAACCCTTCAAAAAGCATAATGGGGTGATGTTAGACGATGGCAACTCAAGAATGTATAATGTGGATTAGCATTACGAGCGAAACATATAACTTTTTGAAGTGCAACTGATTGGCTAAGAGGAGGCAAGTCTGCTTAGGAGTAGTGTTCGGCGCATGGCATGAATCATCTGGGATTAATGTTGGATGGGGATGACGATGATATGTCAGAAAGTTGAGATTCAAACAATGTGATATCAGCGGACATGAGGTAGCGACGAGGACAGGTGAATAATAACGATACCCTTTTTAAACTCGAGAGTAACCAAGGAAGACACACAGGCTAATTTATCTTTTCCAGGGGCTAAGTTATGAACAAAACATGTGCTCCCAAAGGCACGATGGGGGATAGAGTATTGATGTGACTGTGGAGACAATATGGAATGGGGTACCTGATTCTGAATGAAAGACGATGGCATTCTACTAATTAGATAGCAAGATGTAAAGACTGCATCGCCCCAAAAATGCAACGGAACATGGGGTTCAATGAGAAGAGTGCGAACAGTCTCAAGACGATGCCTATTCTTCTTTTCTGCTATACTGTTCTGCTGAGGGGTGCTGAGGGGTGTTATTATCTGGTGAATAATTCCTTAATGAGTCATAAACTCCTGGAACTCAGAGGATAAGTATTCTAAGGTATTATCACTACGAAAAGTACGAATGGAAACACCAAATTGAGTTTGTATTTCAGAAAAAAAAACTTTTGAGTATAGAAAATATCTCAGAACGATCTTTCATTAAGAAAACCCAAGTACATCTTGAAAAATCATCAAAGAAACTAACAAAATAACGAAAACCTATGGGTGAACTGACACTACTAGGAACCCAAACATCAAAATAAACTAATGAGAAAGTAGACTCTGAACGACTCTCAATACCACGTGAAAAAGAAGCACGGATGTGTTTCCCAAGTTGATATAACTCACAATCTATTGTGGATAAACTAGACAAACTAGACATCATCTTTTGTAGCTTGGATAAACTTTGATGTCCTAAACGTTTGTGAATTAGGTCTGAAGGGTCTGTAACGGAGCATGCTGTGAAGGAATTTGAAGAGGTAAGATGGTAAAGGCCTTGTGATTCATGTTCTGTGCTAATCATCTGTCCCGTACTGCGGTTCTGCATTAGAAAAGAATCATAAAAAAAGTTATGCTATAATGAAGGGCACATGTCAAACGACTAACAAATGCAAGATTAAAAGGACAACTAGGGACATAAAAAACAGAGTCTAGAGTGACAGAAGATAGGGGTTTGGCTTGTCCAGCTCCTTTTGGTTTTGTTCGGATCCCATTGGCTAAAGTAATACTCCCTCCGTTTAAAAAAGAATGACCTACTTTCCTTTTTAGTCCGTTTAAAAAAGAATGACCCCTTTTCTTTTTTAGCAACTTTTAAATTTTAACTTTCCACATCACATGTTTAAGACCACAAGATTGAAGGACATTTTGGTACATTTGACATATCTTAAATTTAAGACCAAAAGATTTAAAATTCTTTTTTATTTTCTTAAACTCCGTGCCAAGTCAAACTAGGTTATTCTTTTTGAAACGGAGGGAGTAGCAGGAAGAGATTGTGGATAAACAATATCACAAAGAAGTGATTTGTCACAAAAATATGATCAAAAGCACCTGAGTCCACCTTAGTCCAGACCTATGATCCAAGAATACTAGACTGTGAAACACAAGCAAAAGGATTACCAGCAACACAAGCATTAGATTTCCATGTTTGCTTACTTGCTCGATACCGAAGGAAATCATATTTTGTCTGGGCAATATGATCATTATTGGATGGTCGATTAACCTGTGGAGATGCCTGCTTACTTGCTCGATTCCGAAGGAACTCATTATATTTCTTTACAGCAATGTGGTGGACTATGCAAAATATGACATATATCGTGAGTGTATCCAACCTTATGATAATAACTACACTTTCATCGAGATTTTTCATAACGACCTCCTCCTCCTTGATTCTCCATAGGCTGATATGTTCGTTTTTCTATGGTTTGAGATACAAGAATAGCGGAGTCAACGGTGGGTGATGAAACTACTTTGTGACTGGGAGGCGCGGCAAGACGAAGTAGACGAGAGAATAACTCATCAATTGTATGAACCGTAGGACTAGCTAAAATCTGATCACGTTCTGAATCTTGGTCAGTAGAAAGTCCAGCAAGTGTAAGAACTAAAAACATTTGTCTGTGCTCTTGTTGTTTTTCCACATCCGTAGTGATGGGCATCAATGTTTCAAATTCTTCCATGACTGCTTGATATAAAACTAAGTGTGTATCAAGAGATTCAAGCCAACACAAGAAGCAACAATAAGAACAACAAAGTGCTAGTGAATCGAAAGAGGCCACACACGGCTTCACTAGGCTTCAACACTTGTTTTGACTAGAAAAATGAGTTTACAACAAGAACAACAAATGACAATTTTGCTAGTGAATCGAAAGAGCCCCACACGGCTTCACTAGACTTTTAGATTCAACAACACAATGTTATCAAGATTACAAAAGGTATAAAACTTGACTTACAACAACAACAACAACAAACCCAGTGTATTCCCACCTAGTGGGGTCTGGAGGGGTAAGATGTACGCAGTCCATACCTCTACCTCTGATGAAGTAGAAAGGCTGTTTCCGATAGACCCCCGGCTCAAGGCACGAGATACCACACAAACACATAGTGCAGCACAGAAGCAGATTACATAACATAAATACGGCACCCATAAGTAATATAAAGCAGAGGAAAGCAGGGGAAAGCACACAGATTCGTAATACAACATGGAACACGGGACACGGAATCATGACAAGAATAAAACCCCCACCAAGTAATTCCCTACTCTAGGGACCAGAACTGGCCCTAATCCTCTGCCGTAATTCGCGTCCTCCAGACCTTCCTATCTAGGGTCATGTCCTCGGTGAGCTGTAACTGTTTCATGTCCCGCCTAACCACCTCACCCCAGTACTTCTTCGGCCTACCCCTACCCCGCCTAAAATCATCCAACGCTAGTCTCTCACACCTACGGACCGGGGCATCCATGCTCCTCCTTTTCACGTGTCCGAACCATCTCAATCGTGCTTCCCGCATCTTGCACTCCACTGAAGTCACACCAACCTTCTCCCGGATAGTCTCATTCCGAACTCTATCCCCTCTAGTCAGTCCACACATCCAGCGCAACATCTGCATTTCTGCCACCTTCATTTTTTGGATGTGGGAGTTCTTAACTGGCCAACACTCCGCTCTATACAACAAGGCCGGACGGACTACCACCCTGTAGAATTTGCCTTTAAGCTTGGGCGGCACCTTCTTATCACACAGCACCCTCGACGCGAGTTTCCACTTCATCCATCCCGCCCCAATACGGTGCGAGACATCCTCGTCAATCTCACCGTTACTCTGGATCACGGACCCAAGATACTTGAACTTGTCCCTCTTACATACCTCCTGAGCTTCCAGCTTCACTACTACCTCATTCTCCCGCCTCACGTCATCAAACTTGCATTCCACATACTCTGTCTTGCTTCTGCTCACCCTGAACCCTTTAGACTCAAGAGTTCGCCTCCACACCTCTAATTTGTCATTCACACCCCCTCGGGTCTCATCTATCAGAACTACATCGTCTGCAAAAAGCATACACCACGGCACCTCCCCTTGAATACGCCGCGTCAACACATCCATCACCAACGCAAACAAAAAGGGACTAAGAGTAGATCCCTGATGCAATCCTGTCAGGACAGTGAAATGCTCCGAGTCTCCTCCCGCCGTCCTCACCTGGGTTTTCGCTCCATCATACATATCCTTAATTACTCTGATATATGCCAGCGGTACCCTACTCACCTCCAAGCATCTCCAAAGCACCTCCCTGGGGACTTTGTCGTAAGCCTTCTCCAGGTCGATAAACACCATGTGCAGATCCTTCTTCCTCTCCCTATACTGCTCCACCAACCTCCGTACCAGGTGGATTGCCTCCGTCGTCGAGCGGCCGGGCATAAATCCGAACTGGTTCTCCGAAATAGACACTATCCGTCTCAGCCTCACCTCGACCACTCTCTCCCAGATCTTCATCGAGTGACTCAATAACTTAATCCCTCTATAGTTATCGCAACTCTGAATGTCCCCCTTATTCTTATAGAGAGGGATCATGGTACTCCACCTCCACGCCTCGGGCATCTTTGCCGTCCTGAAAATTTCATTAAACAATCCAGTCAACCACCTTACACCAGCCTCTCCAACGAACTTCCAAAACTCCACCGGTATCTCATCCGGCCCCGTCGCCCTACCCCTTTCGCATCCTGCGGACAGCCTGTCTAACCTCTTCTACCTTAAAACGTCTACAATAGCTAAAATCCCGACACTCCTCTGAATGCTCCAGTTCCCCTAACACAATAGCGCTATCCCCTTCGTCATTCAAGAGCCCATGAAAATACGACTGCCATCTCTTCTTGATGTGGCCGTCCTCCACCAACACTCTACCGTCCTCCCCCTTAATGCACCTCACCTGATCGAGGTCACGACCCTTCCTCTCCCTAGCCTTAGCGAGTCTAAACAACTTTTTCTCCCCTCCTTTCCCATGTAACCCTGCATACAAGCTCTCAAAAGCGGCCGTCTTAGCAGCCGTGACTGCTGACTTCGCCTCCTTCTTCGCTAGCTTGTACTCTTTCCTGTACACCCGCTTCTCCTCTTCGTCCTTACTTTCCACCAACTTAGCATACGCCCCTTTCTTGGTCCCCACTTTCTTCTCCACTTCTCTAAGAACCCTAACAATGAGAAATGACCCTAAGACTAATGAATATGAACACCAAATTCTTACTTGGACCAAGAGGAACTCAAGAACCCCTAGACCCTAGTTTCTTGCCAAGATCCAACACTAGTATCACTCTACTAGTGAGCTTTTTATTTGGGCCTCTCCAAAATGAGAAAGAGAAGTCACCAATATTACAAGTCTTTTGTTTCTTGAATAATAGGAATGAGCTAACTCAAAAATAACCCTAACACTATCTATTTATATTAGTCCACAAAGAGAGATAACAAATGACCATCCTACCCTTGCCAAGAGGTGGCCTTGGAGTGTAAGTTTATTACACTTCAAGGCTCCTCTGCACACTTAAAAACATTTAATCCATTGGAAGACTCAAGTACCAACTCACACACGGCAATTTGCATGAACATAGCTTGGAGTTTTTGTAACTCCCGAGCTTGGCTATGTGTGAATGGTTGTGAACTTGTTGGACAGCTTGGCACACCCGTATCAACTTCCTATAATTTACAGTTTGGTTTTAGATCAAGAGTGCTTTCTGGCGGATTGTTTTATTAACAGAGGCTAAAACTTTCAAGTCGGAAGGGATCCTAATAACTGTTTGGTGAAGTAGCTTGTCTTTGCGGAAAATGCAGATTATAAGGATTGATACACATACATGGCTGCAAGAACACTCATAGTTTTGAGATTCTTTGGCCTTTGGAAATGCTTTGAAAATTAACGTTACATTCGGAGTAGCATGCTTTGGGTGGATTGCTTCCTATGGAGGTTGTTTGGTTAAAGATAATTTATAGAAGAGGGGATTTAACTTATGTGACAGATACTTTTTGTGTGTTGTGAGGGAACTGTTAGTCAGTAGCTGTTGCTCTATAATGAAACACAGTTAATCTGGTCCTTATTTCTATACCTCATTTGTATTTATTGCGCATGCAACAAAGCCTTAAATATTTACTAAAAACTACTGGCAAGGACAGTGTATGGAAAGAAAGCTGAATGAGATTTGGGGATCAATCTCCCTATGCCTTGTATGCACAGAATTGCGGAGAAACAAAAGATGAAAGGAATTGGTTGCCTTCGTATAATTTAGATGCTTGGAGAACTTGTTTTATTGGATTAATTTTCTATTTATTATTATTATATTTCAGTTTATGGACTGCAAATTCAATTTTCGTAGTGGTTGATAGAGTAAAATTTTTTAACATCTGCAATACCTCCTTGGTAGAGCTTTATCAGTATGGAGTCGATTGCTAGCTGGTTAGGAGCTAAGTTGTTGGATAAGTAGTTCCTTGTTTGGTAGCATTCTTTTGCTATGTAAAAAATTCATCACACCTAATACAATGATTGGTTTGCAATTTAGAAATCCACATAAATAATACATGTACAAGTTATGAGAAAATCGACTGACAGGATTAGAGATCAACCTTTCTAACAGATGATTTCGGAACCTTTATCAATGATAAGAAATATGATTATATCTGAATCTGACAACCAGAATACTCAATAGAAATCTGATACTATGATCAAGCATGTCTGACGGCATATCTCTGAATATGATATCAAATAACTGTATGTGAGACCAAGTCTATCTGATGGGATGGTCCATAAATCAATGGAACTATCTGAGTTCCTCACAATGATAGATGACTGTATCTGACAGTCTTGATTTTTGAAGACTGATTCTGAAACTGAGACTGAATCTGAAACTGAAACTGTGGGAAGTAGTCACTTAACCGACATACCCCGACCTACCACAGGTGGGGTCCAACCTGTGCCCCAGTTGGAAGGGTGTCATTATCGCGCCACTAGTAAAGACAACTCTATGTGACCCTCATCTAGCAGGTCCTCAAACGAGAATGGTGGAGCCCTCATCCACCAGGTTAAGCCACCTCATCTACCCTCATCTAGCAGGTATGATGTCTCTCATCCACCCTGAACTAATAGGTGTGATGTCTCAACCTACGCTGGCTACGTAGTTATGGAGCATAAGGATTGCTTCTAAGAATCACACCCTCTACTAGTAGGTGAGATCCCATCCTTGAGCTCGCTCGGTGCTAGTTTCTATTCCCAACTGAAAGACTCAGAACTGAATTCTCAACTGAACACTAGCTGAACTGAATCTTCATATTACTCAAAAGGTCTGACTGAGTTACCCTGAGATCACTTGTTTCCGTATTTGACGGAAAAGATATCGAATCATGGTATCTGACTGACGATACAGAGCTTGAATGGATTACTCGAATCACTTCTGAGATTAGGATTGAATCACTTGAATACTATTAGAATGAGCTGATTACAGGTCTGAGGCTAGATTACTAGCGATATAGAGATTACAGAGATAACTGAGATTACTGAGCTTTATTAAGCTTCGCACTTGTCTGAGGATACATAGTTCTATAGTTCACTGAGTTCTGAGAATCATGGCTCGATTGGAATTATCGAGAAACTGACATGGGCTCTAGACAACAGCTCTATTTTCGGATATAAATATCCCCAAGACTCGACAACATAAAAGTAAGACCTAATCATTCTTCATCACAAATCATTCATGCATCATCACGGTCATCCATTTATCACTACAGTCATTCATCATTACAAACATTCAATCATCATTACAATCATTCGTGTATTATCACAATCATTAAAGAATCACTTCAAGTAGTTGGGCATCATAACATACTTTCCCTCTCAAGATCCTTAGGACATCGCATTAAGCATTTAGGAAACATAGACCTCTATTCATCATCACAACCACCAAAGGGTCACTCCAGGATCATCAACATCGGTTGACTATCATATACTAGCCTAGGGAAGACATGCTATTAGATTATACCCCATTCAACGAGATCTTACATCAAGTACTTCGTACCTATATCGGTCTTGTTATGTATTTGGATATCACTTGATTTGGGGGAAACTTCATACTAACACGTCACTATTTACTTGCTAACCACTTGACATGTATTAAAAGCTTAGCATATATCAAAGAGCACAAAATCTGGGAATTTACAACCGTCATATCTCGACTTGTTCACTAGGGCCTTTCAACAACCATTAGACACGACCGATTTTACACCTACTTGGGGATTTTATGCTATCTTGGCACATTTCACTCACTAAGGCATGCATGGAGTAGCTCACAATTTGGGGTTTCCTATTCAACATACTATAGTGGCCCTTATGCTTCACCTAAGCTCTTTATCAAACCTATGGGGAACGTTCTTCACTTATTCAACCATTTGTACACCCAAAAGTCGTGAACACATCACATGGAAAAACAACTTCAAGAGGGTCTATCACAAACATCACATGAATTTCACATACTAGGGTCAAAGCTCATAAATTTTGTAGGCAAACATAAATCAAAACTCAACAACACATTAAACATCCATTTCAACTCATACAAATCATTAACAACTCATAAACATAAAAATCTTTTAGTTTTAGAAAGGGTTCTTGAGCTTCTTGGATGAAAGGGGCCCAAGAATCAACATCTACATACCTTAACCTTTGAAATTGGATGAACTTTAGTGCTTGAAACTTTATCCACACTTGAAATAAATAAATTCTTGAAGTCCACACTATGAGGAACTTGATTCTTGAAGAAACCTTGAAGATTTATGGATGATTTTTGGAAGATTAGGGTTCTTGATTGAAACCCTAGTTATACTCTCTTGAGAGAGTTGAAAAAGAAAATGATTGAATTAGGGTTTGAATGAGGGTTCCTCATATTTGTAGAGGCTCAAAAAGGGTGGGAAATGACCAAAATACCCTTGCAAAAGCATCCTTTAATTGCTGAAAAAATATACTTGACGCCATCCGTGACAGACCGTCAGGTTCGTGATAGGCCGTCACGAATGGTCGTCACAAAAGGGGTCCAAATTCTTGATTTTCTGCCCAGGGCTGACGATGTCGTCAGAAATGTCGTCAGAATGTGACGACGACGTCAAAAAGGGCATCAGAAACGTGATAGCCCGTCAGAAACGTCGTCACCGTTTTCCAGCTTGATTTCTGGAGTAAAATGGGCATAACTCTTTGCTCTGATATCGGATTTAGGCGAAATTAGGATCGTTGGAAAGCTAATTCAAAGATCTTTCATTTGATATATAGAAAACCACCCATTTCTTAATATACAACGAGTTATGGTCGATTGAAGTTGACCCAAATTTTGACGGTCACTAAAACTTGAATGATAGGAAAGATTTCAACTCGTTCATGAGTTAGGGGACCTCTATGATCTTAATTCATGTTCAAATAGATTCCCACACGATTCAAAGTATTTCATACTTGGGAGGATATTTCTTAAACATTTTGACTCGGATTTTCGCTTTACCAAATACGCTCTAAGGCTCAGACGGGAAGAGGATTTTGTGGGGCATTACACTTCCCCTAGACATTTTACCTCATAAAAGAACATTTCAACATGGTATATGAGCATGCAGAGGTTCTTGAATGAAAGTCTCACCGCCACCCACTATTAATAAGAGTTTTCATGTATTTGACCCATGAAAATGCGTCTTCCTGCATGTGAGGAGGCGGGTTTATGCACGAGATAGTCACATCAACAACTGCGTAAGGAGCCAATATGCCTTTCTCTCGATCAATGCAGGAGAGTTTTCTAGTTGAAAACTAGCAGTTTTGAGGCTTATGAAGTACAATATGATTTATTTGAATAGCTATTTGAGGTAAATGTAATTGTTTTGACTAATTGGTCTTTCAGACTGTGAAATAGGGTAACGTTGTGGTATTAAATCATATAGATGTTGGCATTTGCCTGTGAATTATTTTTAGGTCTGTCATCACCTGTGCTGTTATTATCATTATTTGGAGTAGATGGGTCACAGTTTCCGTTTTAACTATCCCGTGGGTTTAAGAACGAGGCTTATTCCAGTGCATCAATGGTGAAATATTTTTTTGACACATCAGCAGGCAGCTGATGATTAGAGTGTCATGTGGGTATTTTTGTGTTCTCTCCAGAATTTGAAAGTCTACTGCAAATGTTAGTTAAACTCAAGTTACAACACAAGGAAATCTGCTATTTCCCTTTCTGTTTGGTTGTTGGTTGAATTTGTTTTGCTGAACACGTAATAGCCTTTATGAAGATCTAACCAAGTACATCGGTCTTGTTTTTGCATCATAGTTAGAAATGATGATTCAGATGACATTCCTTGGTAATTTCGTATCTTTAAGCAAAACATACAGATTCAGCAGCTTAAAACATCTATTTCTCTGCAACTTCAAATTTAGTAAAGATTTACTATAACTGAATTCATTTTACAATTGAAATCTGCATCAGAACTAAACATGCATCTTTAGGAGAATATTTGGTGAAATGTAATTGTTATTCTCAGGAAGACCTATCTACACAAGTGGCTTGCATGTTATTTTCTGACCCTTCTGTTGACAATAATGCATTGTGCAATCTCACTCCCCAGTTTCCTCTTCTTGATTTATTTATTTACTTTGTTTGGGTGTGTATCTGGAGAGGGGCAGACTATTTTAGTAACACAGTTCTGTAGATCTACCTCAATATTGATATGTATTTGGTTAGTTGTTCCAAAAGCGGCTTTCTCTTTCTATAACTGGTCTGATGAACTAAACTGCTGGTTTTCTAAAAATTTTGTAGTGTGCAGTAATACAACTACCATCACAGACGCTTCTTCTTTCTGTTTCTGATAAAGCCTGTCGTTTGATTGGAATGCTTTTTCCTGGGGTAAGAAATGTTTTGCACTCTAACATCACTTAATTGATGGTAAATTTAATAAGATATTTTTGGAATGATCTCACCGTGCGTAACTTCAACGTAATGCTACTTTTATGTCTTCAGGATATGGTAGTGTTTAAGCCACAGATACCAAGTCAGCAGCAACAACAACAGCCGCCGCCGCCGCAGCAGCTGCAAGCACAGCATCCACAGCTGCAGCAGCAACAGCAACATCTTTCACAGCTTCAACAGCAGCCACTTCAACAGATGCAACAACAGCAACAACAGCCTCTCATGCAACTGCAGCATCAACAACAGATTCCATTGCAACAATCACAGGTTCCTCAAATGCAGCAACAACATATTCATCAATTGCAGCAGCAGCAGCAGCAAATTCCACAAATGCAGCAGCCACAGCAGCAACAACCAATGGTTGGGACAGGGATGAACCAAGCCTACCTGCAAGGTCCTGCAAGATCACAACTAATGACTCAGGGTCAAGTTTCATCACAAGGACTGCCAACCATGTCAGGAGGCAGCTTTATAAATTGAAAAAATCATTGAACTAGCTGTTGTACAAACTGTGAGACGAGATAGTGGATTCCTAAATTGTAACTTAGCATTTGGTGCCTATCTGACATGATATTCCAAGTGCTTAAATTCGTTGTAGGCTCCAGCAGAGAGAAGTACTTGTGCTCCTTCTAGTCAGATTAGAGTGGCTGTAAAGGTATGGGCTTGTGGGCATGAGAGCGTGTTTGATTGCCAACCATTTTTTTATTGAAGCAGTTGTAGTTCAACACGAACATTGAGTTTATTTGTGTTCCAACTTTAGTTATTGACGCCATAGGTTAACCTTTGAGATATAATGATTCACTAGCTTTCACTGTCATTTCTTAATAAAATATGTATCCCTTACATCCTGCTTGCTAGGACTGAGCAACTTTTGTTTTGTTGTATAGGCATGTCTCTTTGGACTTGATCCTACCTATACAAGACCTCTAGCATTCTCTCAATGTTTATCCTGGGAACAAATAGCGAGACTAGCATCGTTTTGTGAAAGCTGACGTGCATCTAAGATTTGACGTATCTGCTAACTACATCTTATAGATAAAAGAATGGAAATTCAAATGCTTAGTCATGCAAATATTAGACCATTGGAAACCCTTCTCTCTCTTTTGAAGCTTCCAATAAAGCCTTTTTAGCTGTGGAAGCAAGTACTGTTCTAATGGAAAGTTCCTACATAAGTGTCGTTGGATCCTTGAAAGAAAGCTTTTCTGAGGAAAAGCTTTTCTGAGGATGTGTAGTTCAAGTTGAGCCAGAGGCTATAAATAGATTGCAAAACTATATAACGAGAGATGGTGGTCTGGTTACTTGGATGCCTTAACATTCCACTCATGCGACTAATATACAACCACAACGAATTAATGCAAAGTGTAACAATTCATGCGTATTTGGTTGTTGAATTTCAAAAGTTTGGTTGTGAAGCTAGGGAAATCTTAAATCGAAATGAGAGTAGAAAGTTAGAACGTAATAAAATGGCGAGTTCAAAATTTAACTATGCTTTTTGGGTAAAAACTAAGGGGATAAAATTATGAGATCACAAGCTTTCAACCAAAACGGGCAGATAACCTGGCATTGGGCTTGGGCCACTACAAGTGATCCTTTGTAATAACGCAAACTTCCGCGAGGATACTAGTGCTTAAGGGAGGCGAGTGAATAGATCCATGCACCATTGTTGATTGATCTTAAAAAGGGGTTTGTAAATGGCACATTGGAATAGGGCCACAAAACGACGAGTTCTGGCTTCAATTGTGCAGGTGCTTTTTGGATTAAAATTTAAGGGAACAAATATTAAGGTCCAAGAGGTTGAATTTGAGCAGCATAATGTCGGGGGTAGTTGGTCCTGGACTATAATGCATAGTTAAGGACAAAAACAATCCAAAGAAGGTTTTATATAATCAATACCAGCTCGTGGCAGTTAAGACTACACTTACATTAAGGATGGTGTTTGAGGGAAGTTTCTTTTTTAAAGAAAAAAAAAATTAATCTTGATTGGAACTTTATGTTTGTGTACACGTGAGATTTTAAGAATTAGCTGCGAATTTTACCATAAGATTATTTGTCAAAATCAAATGAGGCAAATAATCTACACCTATATAAAAGACTAATATTATCATATCATAACAAGTTTGGCACAAGATGTAGAATAGTGACAACTGGACAAGAAAATTCAACTCCTCTTGAGAACAAAACTACAAAATAACACCTCTGATGCGAAAATGAATTTAAGAAATCGAACTAAAAACTAAGCTGCACTAAAGCTATACTAAATAAAACTAAAAGACATTTCCATTGATAAACTTTAAAATCGTTACATCAACATAATATATACTAAGAACTCCAGCTAGCATGGGTCCGAAGAAACTACAACAATAAAAATTAAGGCAAAATGCATAATTAAAGAACAACATTTATGAGGTTTGAATGTAATTAACAATTTTTTTTAGCTTTAGCAGTGTTCTTCCGGATGTGCTAAATGTTCCATGGAGCAGAATTCAAAATATGCTTTAATTGCCTAAATTATATTAAAAAAATAGTCTGTAACAATAGAGTGCAGTTATACTCCTGCCGATTCTCACTTGCATTCAATAAAACATCAACACCAAATAGGAAGGATAGGGTCCCATAAAACTGGCTTATAAACTTCAACAAAGAATGAAGTACAATCACCTCTTTAATTTCAACATCAACTCACAAAGTAACCTTTCAAAATAGAGTAGTACTTCTGCAGTACGGCCATACTCACACAATATGATATAAATTTCCGCCACATCCAAATTATACTTCTATCAAACAATGTAATATTAGGAACTTCTCCAAAATTCACTTCTCGTGAAGCTCCCATTATGATAAAATCTGATGCCATAGTGAAATTGCCCCAACTACATAAAATAGAAAAGACAAATGTTAAAGGGAGAAAACTTTTATTCGACTAAAATCAATAACCCATCATGTTTCATTATAACTACTGAAGTAGTCTTGATTCTCAGATAGGAGCCACCGTTCACTCCACACACATGAAAAAACTCGTGTAATATTTGAAATGCACTATCATTAACATTACAAAACACAGTTGTAACGTCAAATTCTTTATCAACAAATAAAAGTGAAGTAACTCCACCTTTCGGAGTCCCTAAATTTCTTATAACAACATGATCATCACAATATTTGGCAAACATGCAAATGGCCTCTTCCATCAACCAGTGTTCTAAATACTTTGTCCATGAAGAAGATCAATTTTGTTCTCATATTTAGAGCATTCTACAATGTAAAAATCATAATAGCTAGATCTTTTTATGATGGTTTTCACTGTCTAGACCCAACCGTGTCACACCTCGATTCTAAGTATAGGCGAGACCAGCACTTGATGCCTTAGTTCTTTTGAGCAAATCAGCTACATGCATGATTCATAACACATGGGGAAGAATGACATAAATCCAAATCATAAATAACTCATTTTAAACGAAAGAGATTTCCATTCATAAGATTTCAAAGAAATATCCAATAACAATACAATAATTTTCAAGTTTACATTATTGAAAATTCTAGATCCATCTAATCATTTGTCATGACCCAACTTCTCAGGTCATGATGACGCCTACCATAACCCACTAGTAGGCAAGCCAACTCATAAGCCGGAACGGCTAGTAACAGGCTACTCAATATTATAAGGAAAAGAATGCGGAATATATGAAATAAAGATCAATATGTAGAAGAATCCCAAACCTGGTGGTATCAGTACAAGAGCTTCTAATATAAAAATATTACAAAAGTGAAATGTCGAGAAATACAATGATACAACTTATTTCCGAATACAACTTAGAGACTAGTCTAATACATAAGGGATAGAGGGATAAGTAATGCTCCGAATGTCAGGAGCTCACTCTAAGTCTCCGAACCAAGGCTGCTTCGGACGATGCACACATCAACGACGATAACCCATACTATGATCTGTAGGCTGCAGAAGTGTAGTATGGTACTTAGTAGGCTACTACCAACTGAACTCCAAAGATAAAACAGATATATACAGAATATAAACAGAATAGAAATTACACCCAAGAATCTTGAAATTATAAGAAAAGTCGATGAGATAATAAGGAACAACTATCATGTTCATGTCCAAGAGTCTAACATAATAAAACCAAGGAAGTATCAAGGTGAACTATCCTATTCCAGCTACATAAAATATACGTCAATGCTATACTGTATATCTCAGGACAATATACATATAAAGAGTGAAAGAAAAATATATATAGTAATATACAAGGCGAATAAATGACTATACTACATGAACAACGAAGGATCATATAGCGATATATACATATATACATATAAACACGAGCTCATCTCAAAGCATAACCCATATCATCAGATTCTCATTTAGACCTTATTATAATACTTATCAGGATTTAAATACTATCATACTCGGGGTTTCTAATGCACATGGTGCATAATAATGCAATCATAAGATAGGAGAGGCCAAAAACGTACCTTAGATCCTGATATCGGATCAATGACCAATCTATCATAAGCTAGCTATAATTATGATCATAACAATGATAACAACAATATAAATAATGACGTGAATAACTGGCTACTCTGGACAACCAAATACCTAGCCAAGCCTATGCGTACCCCAACTGCCCCAGACTCGGAAGGTTCAATCAGCATACAATAACACAAGGCATATTCATCACCCATATCAATGCAACTGTCCCATACCGACTGATAGGCATAGGTGCATACTAGAGATAGGCGATGCACATGTAGGAATGAATGCAAAGTATACAATCAATATCGCAACTCATCATAACTGTCCTTATCAAGACCATTATCATAGCAGTCAACCTCTGTCCTTGCCAGATCTCAACATATCATCAATATATCCTCCGTCCTTATCGGGTATCAACATCATCACAACAGTAACCTCTTGCTAGGTATCAATATCATCACAATAGTATCCTCCGGCCTTGGTGCGTATCAATATTATCACAATAGTATCCTCTGACCTTACCTGGTACCAATAGCATCCAATAGTATCCTTCGGCCTTGCCGTGTATCAATATCAACACAATTACTATGATCAAATAAGATACACTACAATATTCATAAACATACACATATCACCAGAGAATATCCATCTAGTCAATACTTCCCAACTACTCGTTATTAGTTAACCAACCCTTAATATAATATAATCACTAGTTTACTCGTCATCACATAACCTCTAGTTATTAGCTTAAACATTATCCTTCACATAATCCTTACTCAAGGGATAGCAACTTGCCACATTTATTAATTAACCAACATTTGTCATCTAGTCAGGGTTCATGACTAGACCAAACCACCATTTATTATTATCAACTAATCATCCTATATCCGTTAATAATTACTAGACTACACCTTACTACTAGTCACCTAACCATCTTTTATTAACTGATACCATTCATTAACTAACCATCGTTAGCTACCATGTTTAAACTAAGAAAGATTCATTAACTGATACATTAGATTCCAAGCCATCAAGTTCTATAGTCCGCTAATAGATAACTAATTACCACATAGCTTAACCGTCTAACAAAATGAGCAGTCATAAGATCATATTTAAGCTATAATTACATTATTTATAAGGGTAAATAATCATGAATGTACCAAATCTATGTATGCCATCACCAGTATTCAATTCGTGGAATAATATGCATCATACCACATTTTCCTCCATCTCATACTGAAGAGATCTGTATACAAACATATACATATTCATAAACTGTAATCACATCATTTATAATGATAAACAGTTCTCGACTATTCAATCAATATCATAACACGTCCCTTAGCCCATTAATTTATCCAAAGTAATCGCAACATCATAATCACGGCCTTAGGCAGGAACATATCCATGACTCATATAAAATCATATATATAAGCTGTAGCATATCTCTAATCATCTCATATATATGAGGCATCTCACATATAGAAGGCATAATATCTATAAGCATGTAATCATCTCTCACACACGAGGCATCTCACATCTAAAAGGTATAATATATATGGACGTGTAATTGTCTATAGGATATCTTCTATCAATATCTCATATATCATGACTACGAGGAAATATCACTTCTCTAGGCCAATTTACATATCCAAGAGGAACATCGTCTCTATGGGTCCAACAATCAAGACTAAAGGAAATAGAAACTCTATAGGCCAATCATTAAGTCTAAGAGGAAACAGCATCTCTATAGGACAATCATCAAGTCTAAGAGAAAATAGCATCTCTATAGGCCACATAACGTATCTAGGAGGAATATCATCTCTAAATTCCCAATATCACTTCCACAAGGAGTATCATAACCATAACTCAGAACCCTACAATCCGGGAACATCAATAAAAGTTACCAAGTTATGAAGTAACCTTATTCTAAGGTTTAATAGCCTCATATATGTCTAACATCCACAATTAAGTCCACAAGACCTAACACAAGCTTAGGCCTAAGTGGGCCAAACGATACCATTTCAAATCCACAATTTCCATAATTAGGCATACTATGCCCCAAACTAGGCTAAGGTATCTAGTTCATCTTCTAGATGTTAAGTAAGCCATATTCAAGCCTAAGATAGCAACTTCGACTAGAAATAAGGGTACTCAAGTCATCTCTATCAAACTTACAATTTCAAGACTACCGCACAAGCCCAATAAGGCTAACTATACAAATCATGCTTCAAATGCTAAACCCATATTCCAAACATAGCATTATATCATATCCATGCTATAACTAAGCTAAACTAAAGAGGGATGACAATAGGATACAAAAAGGTTATAAATATGCCATCTTATGGGTCTAAAACCCTTATTTATTTCCCAAACATCAAGAATCAAGGCTAAATCCCACTCATAATCAAGCCTAACATCGATATTCACATGCAACATATACCACACATCATCTATGAAGAAAAGTAGACTGAAGCCTACCTCAAGGCCAAACCGCAAAACCTTACTTCATGCACCACATGCTCATCTTCAATTTCCAATCCTCAAAATGCCATCACATTATCAAAACCATAATCTACTCATCAATATGAGTCTAATGATACCCATATTGCACTATTGTATTTCGAGTCCAAAAATGACACCAAAACCCCAAGTGGGGTCCCATATACGGAAAATGAGTTTTTGAGACCAACCCAATGTTCACACTTGAATAAGGAATCATAACTTTCAAAGAATGGGTGAAAACTAAGCATACTTTGGTCTCAAATCAAGCCCTAAACTAAATTGGGGTTTCAGGTCCAAAATACGAAATTCAAACATGAATTCAAGAAATTCTTACCTTAATCTTGAAGATAATAGCGATACAAGATGATAATTAAGCTCCTAAGTCACCCCCATAACCAATTTTGAGTTATTATACTCATTTTGGGGTTTCTAAGTCTAAATGGTGAAGAAGAAATGTTGCATCTTGGGGACTTTAAATAGACCCTACAGGTGCTCAGATATTCCAATTGCGGTCCTTCGGGCCCATAATCGTATTACTCGCGATCGGACACTCTTGGCCATGATCGTGGTTGCACCAGATGACAGCAAACTCAAAAATAAGTTTTTGGCCCTTGGAACTCATTTGAAATCCAAAGAACATGACCCAATAGTGAATTTTGAGTGTAAACCACATATTAATCCAGTGAAATCATTAAAACTTCCATCGGAGATCATTTAGGCAAAAAGTGGGGCCCACATCTATAATTTTATCATTTTTCATAAAATCCACTCAATTGCCCAAAATAAGTCCTGGAGCCTTGGGACCTAAACCAAGGGTATTCCTAGTCTAAAATTAATGTTTTAGATGCACTGACAGAGTCAGATTTTCAATCCGAGGTTGTTTCTATCAAATGTGGATCCCATACCCATTATTTCTAATTTTTAACTTCCAACCAATTGGTCAAAATGAGGTCGGGTGTATAGGGACCCAAACCGAAGGTCTACCTAGACTAAAATTAATATTCCGAATCTACTGGCACAGTCAAAATTTGCATCCGAGATTGTTTCACTAAAATTTTTTTCCAGTGGCCATTTGGAACAAACAAAGACTTCAAAACAAGGAATTGACTTTAAAAATCCAAACGAACTGCCTGGTAACCAAATCGTCAGTCCCAGAAAGTCATAAATGACTGGGGGCAGCTATGGAGAAGCTTAAACAGTAAAGATAAGCATAATATGGAAAATGACCTGAAGGGTCATTAATATCCACTACTAAAAGAACTTTTGTCCCCAAAAGTCAACAGATAGAAAGAATCTCAAAAGCTTGAAAAGATAAGGTATTGGGCCCGCATGCTCCACGCATAACTTCTTAGATTACCTCTGCAGAAAGAAAACACTTCTAAGCAATTTCACCACAGGTATCCCTTTTTTAATCAACATTCTTATTCTACTTCTAAAATAGCCAAAACTCAACTTCGACCGCTAACTGCCCTCCAACTGAACCAAAAAGGTTGATACGCATAGACTGAACCATAACACACTAATACTATCTCTATATCTGCATATATCTACAAAGGCTCATCTAAGCCAAAAGCAAACCAAGACATGATTCATAAAATCGACTCCAAATCTAAAAATAAACTTCCTTTACATTTTTGCACAAGCTGTCTACTCCAAGCCAGGAGGAAAATCGCTTGAGTCTCGCCCACACAGTCTCATCATGGAGAACTCAAAGAACTGAAGCTGATCCACTGAAAGTCAATAATGCAAACATGAGAATAATAGAGATAAGGCTCTATCTGGGCATATAAATAGAGATAATCACGAAATACAATCCATGCCAATGATGCAACCAGTCCGGATGAGAATCAAACTAAAATCTCGAAATTCATGGTAGAACTACTCATTACTGAATATTCCACTCCAGGATGTCTCATTTACCGAGACTGAATACATACTCAATCCAACTCGAGATTATTACTTCTGCTGAGTAAATCATCCAAAATTCCCAAAAAAAGCTGAAACTCAAGGTCAAAACTAAAATAACCAATACGAGGCCTATGGGCTATCATCTGAACACTAATCAACTATAATCCAGATGAAGTTTAAAAGACCAAATAGGCAACCACTAAGTAGGCTCAACCAACCTATAAATGAAATTCAAACTGAAACATGTCCAAAATAAAGGCTGCACGACAGCTCTACAACACCAAGTTGAAATCTCATTACTAAGGCTTAACCGCTCAATTTCAAATATCTAAATCAAACCTAAAAATGGGTAGGCATTAATGCTCCAAATATATCATACTTCCAAATCGCCATTCTAAGGAGTGAAAATTCAAAACTGTGCCAATAAGGCTATATCAATGTCAACTATCTTAAATCCACTTTAGTATCCATATATGACATATCTGAGATAAATTATACCAAGCCATAGTCGAGACATATCTAAAGAGCAAAATCACCATAGGAATAACCACTAACTGATAACATAAGCAACCAATTCTATATCAGCTGGAGGGAATAAAACATAGCCGCAAAATAGGAGTCATACCAAAGGAAAAATCACTGGCTGAAAATGCATATAACCCACTCCATATCCACTGGAGGGCATGACCTATCCAAACATACTCAAAACTTCTCTAGGCTGAAAACCACACCAGTGAAGGCAAAAACTTTAGCAACTCAGAGAAATGTAACTTAAGCTGGGAAGTAACCAATGCAATACTCTATCTAGGTAAAGAAATAGCCACATGCTCATATCATTAAAGAGAATTACTCCACCAAGCCTCACTAGGCCGAATAAACGCTGAAATGGGGATTTCCAGAATCCACCCTAAAATAACATTATCAAAGAAGAAATACTAATCTCAAAACCAAGGTCAGAGTCATGACCACCACCAAAGAACCAATACCTCAAGCTAAAGGTTTCTAATGTGCTAGTTTAAGAAGAGATCACATGAAATGCCACCTGCTTCTAATTTCCAACTTCACTAGACAAAACCATATCACAATGACAAAGGAGTATCCAATCTCCACACTAATAATAAGAAAATCCATCACGAGAGAATGAACCCAACATACCTATGAGATAAATCCATGACATCTCAATATCAAATATCAAAATCGCTATCGAACAAAGAAATAGCCACAAATAAAGAATGAACCTCAAACTGGTCCATCTCACAAATGAGTTATATCAGAAGGGATAGCCAAAACAAAATCTTTCACAACCCAGGAGGCAAGTTTAAGGATCTCAAACTCAAAAATAGGCAACATAACTAATTGCAAACTCAAAATCCACAAAAACCATGGTAGGTTACTTACCTTCGATACCACAACACATCCTCAAAATCAATCTAATACAGCTAATCAAGAAGGAACATAGTCAACCTCGCCGCGCTAGGGGAAAGAATTATCAAATCGGGCTATATCTACTCAAGACACCAAATAATATCACAAGAAAATGAAAGTCTAACTAGATAACACTAGTCTATACAACTACCCAGCGAGAATCAAATTCATGTAATAATATCTAGTAATATCAACAACGTCACATAGTTGTAGCAATAGGAACAACAATATCAATATCAATATCAATATCAACATATTGAATAGGTGGTACCAAAATGAATATCAATATCATGTACCACTCAATGGCCATAATAGGGCTAATGTGCCAAGATAAATGGGACTCAAACCTAAAACCACACCAATAGAGGAAGAACATTATTATAGATCTACTCCATCCACTACTAAAAGAAATAAACCATGGAGTAGTAACATAATCATGAATTCAATAATAAGGCAATAATGAACGATATAAATTCATCAAGGCATATAATCATCAATGGGTATGAAAACCCTTGCACACATAATAAGATATAAATACGGGAAATAAAAGCACATCAATTGTGGTGACATTTGCAGTCACATTCCTAACACAACCAAACTAAGATCCTAGAATACTTTGAGATACTGGCCCTCATAATCTAGAATGGTTGCCATGGCTTAAAGAACCATACCACACTCTGTAAGTCTGATGGGCTCTTCCCAAATCCTTTTTGGTTGTCACTGAGTACTTCTATATCCATCTCTAACCCTCTAGTTTGATATTCTACTAAAATTATAGAAACATGTGTTAGAGTCTTGTCCGCATCTGTCGATAATATCACATTGTCTTTCATGGATACAATAGAGTCAAAGAATATGTTCAAGATTTATAGAAATGCGGACACATAATAAGGAGTCATGAAGTGAATTTCCTAAAATATCACTGTAGCCTCCCAAAGATAGGTTACGGATGTCTCTGTACCGATACATAAGACACTACTAACACTTAGCTCTTGTACTAATACACTAATGAAACCTAGGCTCTGATACCAATTTTTCACAACCTAACTTCACAGGTTATGATGACGCCTACCATAACCCACCATCAGGACGGAACGGGTAGTAATAAACTACTTAATATTATAAGAAAAAGAATGCAGAATATATAAAATAAAGATCAATATATAGAAGAATCCCAAAACCTGATGGTGTTAGTACAAGAGCTTCTAATATAAAAAAGTACAAAAGTGAAATATCAAGAGAAATATAATGATACAACTTATCTCTGAATACAACTTAGAGACTGGTCTAATACATAAAATCGAGATAAGTAATTCTCTGAATATCAAGAGCTCACTCTAAGTCTCTGAACTAGGGCTTCTCCGCATGATGCACACATCAACAATGATAACCCGTACTATGATCTGCAGGCTGCTGAAGTTTAGTATGAGTACCAAATGAATGGTACTCAGTAGGCTACTACCAACTGAGCTCCAAAGATAAATCAGATACATACAACATAAAAACAGAATAGAACGTACACCCAAAAGTTCAGAAATCATATGACAAGTTAATGAGATAATAAGGAACAACTATCCTATTTATGTCCAAGAGTCTAACATAATAAAACTAAGGAAGTATCAGGGTGAAATATCCTATTCCAGCTACATTCAATATACGTCAATGCTATACCATATATCCCATGTCAATATACGTATAAAGAGTGAAAGAAAAATATATATAGTAATATACAAGGAGAAGAAATGAGTATACAACACGAACAATAAAGGAAGGGATATACAGTAGTATCACAGCATCATATAGATTTATATATATATATATATATAGGTATATATACATATAAACACAAGGTCATCTCAAAGAACAACCTATATCATCATATTATTATTTAAGACCTTATTATAACACTTATCAAGATTTAAATACTATCATACTCGAGGTTTTTAATCCACATGGCTAGACATAAAATAATCGTACATAATAATGCAATCATAAGATAGGAGAGGTCAAAAACATACCTTAAATACCGATACCAGATCAGTAACCAACTATCACAAGCTATCCATAATAATGATCATAACAATGATATCAATAATATCAATAACGACGTGAATAATCATCTACTTTGAACAACAAAATACAGAGCTGAGCCTATGCGTACTCCCACCGCCACAGGTTCGGAAGGTTAAATTAACATACAATAACACAAGAAATATTCTTCACCCATATCTATACAATTGTCCCATACTAGCCGATAAACATAGGTACATATTGATGATAGGCGATGCACATACAGGAATGACTGCAAAGTATATACTCAATATCACAAATCATCATAACTTTTCTTATCATCGTAGTCAACCTTCGGCCTTGCCAGATCTCAACATATCATTAATATATCCTCAGGCCTTTTCGGGTATCAACATCATCATAACATTATTATCTGGCCTTGTCGGGTATAAATATTATCACAATAGTATCCTCTGGCCTTGCCGGGTATCAATATCACCCCAATAGAATCCTTCGTCTTTGATTGGTATCAGTTGTATCACAATAGTATCTTCCAGCCTTGGGTATCAGTATCATCATAATTACCATAACCGAATGAGATACACTAAAATACTTATAAATATGTATATATCACCAGAGAATATCTATTTAGTCAACACTTCCCATTTACTTATTATTAGTTAACCAATACTTATTATAATAGAATCACCAGTTCACTAGTCATCACATAACCTCTAGTTATTAGCCTAATCATTATCCTTCACATAATCCTCACTCATGGGATAACAACTAACCACTATTTATTACTTATCGAACATCTATCATCTAGTCAAGGTTTATTACTAGACCAAAACTACTATTTATCCACCATTCATTATTATCAACTAATCATCCTATATCCGTAATAATTACTAGAAAATACCTTACTACTTTTCACCTAACGATCTTTTATTAACTGACACCATTCATTAACTAACCATCGTTAGCTACCATATTTTAACTAAGCAAGATTTATTAACTAATACATTAGATTCCTAGCCATCAAGTGCTATAGTCCCCTAATAGACAACTAGTTACAAATAGCTTAACCGTCTAACAAGAAGATTAGTCATAAAATAACAATTAAGCTATAATCACATTATTTATGATGGTAAATAATCATAAATGTACCAAATCTATGCATTTCATCACCAGTGTTCAATTAGCAGAATAATAAACATCATACCATATCTTCTTTCATCCCATACCAGAGAGATGTGCATACAAATATATACATATTCCTAAACTGTAATCACATCATTTATAATGGTAATTAATTATCTGCTATTCAATCAATATTATAACACGGACCTTGGCCCATTAATTTATCTAAAATAATCACAATATCATAATCACGGCCTTAGGCCCATACACATATCCGAGACTCATTTCAATAATCATATTTATAAGCCATAGCATATCTCTAATTATCTCACATATAGGAAACATCTCACATATAGGAGACATAATATCAATAAGCATGTAATCATCTCTCACACAAGAGGCATCTCACATCTAAGAGGCATAATATATATAGATATGTAATCTTCTACAAGATATCTTATATCAATAGTTCATACATAATGACTCTGAGGAATATCACTTTTCTAGGCCAATTTACATATCCCATAGGAACATCGTCTCTATAGGTCCATCAATCATGACTAAAGAAAATAACAACTCTATAGGCCAATCATCAAGTCTAAGGGGAAATAGCATCTCTATAGGCCACATAACATATCTAGGAGGAATATCTCTATATGCCTAATATCACTTCCACAAAGAGTATCATAACCATAACTCAAAAGCCACAATTCGAGAACATCAATACAAGTTACCAAGTTATGAAGTAACCTTATCCTAAGGTTTACTAGCCTCATCTTTTTCTAACATCCTCAACTAACTCCACAAGACTTAACATAAGCTTAGGCCTAAATGGGCCAAACGATCCCACTTCTAAGCTATAATTTCCATAATTAGGCATACTATGCCCCAAACTAGGCTAAGGTATCTATTTTATCTTCTAGATATCAAGTAATACATATTCAAGCCTAAGATAGAAACTTCAACTAGAAACAAGGGTACTCGAGTCAATTCTACCCAACTTACGATATCAAGACTACCACACTAGCCCAATAAGGCTAAATATAAAAATCATACTTCAAATTCTAAAATAATATTCCAAACATAGTGTTATATTATATCCGTGCTATAACTAATCTAAACTAAAGAGAAAAGGCAATAGGATACAAAAGGGTTATAAACATGTCATCTTACATGTCCAAAACCCTCATCTATTCCCTAAACATAAAAAATCAAGGCTAAGTTATCCTACTCATAATTAAGCCTTACATTCATATTCATATGCAACATATATCACACATCATCTATGAAGAAAAGTAGACCGAAGCCTACCTCAAGGCCAAACTAGAAAACATTACTTCATGCACCATATGCTCATGTTTACTATAAAATCCTCAAAATGCCATCACACTATCAAAACAATAATCTACTCATCAATACGAGTCTAATGATACCTCTATTACACTATTGTGCTTCAGGTACAAAAAAGACACTAAAATCTCATGTGGGTCCCACATACAAAAAATGAGTTTTCGAGACCAACCTAATGTTCACACATGAATAAGGAATCATAACCCTAAAAGAATGGGTGAAAACTAAGAATACTTTGGGTTAAAATCAATCCCTAAGCTAAATTGGGGTTTTGGGTCCAAATTACGAAATTCAAGCATAAATTCAAGAAATTCTTACCTTAATATTGAAGATAATCAAGATACAAGATGATAATTAAGCTCCCAAGTCACTCCCATGACCAATTTTGCGTTATTACACTCATTTTGGGTTTTCTAGGTCTAAATGGTAAAGGGAAAATGCCCCAAATGCGTCTTGGGGCCTTTATATAGCCCCTAGATCGTGGTTGCAACAGATGACTGCAAACTTAAAAATAAGTTTTTAACCCTCAAAACTCATTCAGAATCCAAAGAACATAATACAATAGTGAATTTTGAGTGTAAACCACATTTTAAATCCATTGCAATCATCAAAACTTTCATCGGAGATCGTTTAGGCAACAAGTAGGTCCCTCACCTATAGTTTTATCACTTTTCATAAATTCACTCAATAGCCCAAAATAAGTCTGGGAGCCTTTGACCTAAACTAAAGGTCTTCTTAGTCTAAATTTGATGTTCTGGATGTGATGGCAAAGTCAGATTTTTTAATCTGAGGTTGTTTTGACCAAATGTAGGTCCCACACCAATTCTTTCTAATTTTCAACTTTTCAACCAATAGGTTGAAATGAGCTCCAGTGTATTGGGACCTGAACAAAGATTTACCTAGACTAAAATCGATATTTCAGATCTGCTGGCGCAGTCAATATTCGTATTCAAGATCATTTCACTAAAGTTTTTGCCAATGGCCATTTGGAACCAATAAGGACTTCAAAATAGGAAATTGACTTTACAAAATTAAATGAACTGCTCGGTAATCAAACCGTCGGTCCCAACAAGTCATAAATGACTTAAGGCATCTATGGAGAAGATCAAACAATAAAGATAAGAATAAATATAGAGAATGACCTGAAAGGTCATTATATTTTTGAAGCCTCTAATATAATATGAATAACTAGTTTAATCAGGACAAGTCCCCTAACATACCTATAATAATAAAAAAGCTGAATTAAATGATATTTCTCAAAAAACATGTGGGGCTCAACAATATTTGATGTATGAAACCTAGCATATTTACTAAATCATCCTGAATACGTGAATTAACATTATTTAAAGGGACAAAGGTCAAATTTACTCCTATACTTTGGAAAATTAGCTAAATATATCCTTCGTCATACTTTGTGGGTCAAATTTACCTTCTTCATACATTGGGGCCAAATTTATCCTCGTTGAGAATCTTTTCACTTGTACTCTAGAAAATTTTCACTTGTACTCTTCCTTTAACAAAAAAAGGCCTCAATCAACGTTTAATGCCCTATTTTTTAAAAATAAAACAAATTTTAATCTAACCATCCCAACTCGACTCACAAAAAAACACAAATAAATATACCCATCCCTCAATCTGTTAGTCAATTTTTTTCAAAGAGATTAGACTACTGGATATTTATCAGTGGATATATTGCTTATAAAAAATGGATCTGCATTAATGCTAACACAAACAATCATGGTATCTCTTCATCATTATGTCTATATACATAGTTTGGATCTACACAAGTTTTTCATCATGTGATTTGATTAGAAAACTTATTCATTGATTCTAAAATCTAATGGACATAGAATCATATACCAAATTTTGAAATTTGAACTTAATTGAAATATGAGTAGAGTTTGTACTAGACATTTTCTCTAGTTCCATGATTTTGAGTTATTTCATTCAATTTTACTTTATATTCATTTATAAACAACCTACTAGTGCTGCACGTTGAAAGAGAAGTATATTTGTTTGTTGATAAAATTCGACCAACAAAACTGAGGGAGTGGTATATTTATTTATGAATTTTTTTTTGGGGGGGGGGGGGTAGGTCGGGTTAGATTAGGATGTGCTTTTTCTTTTTTAAAAAAGAGATATTTAACATTTTTGGACTTTTCCATTTAAGGAAGGGTATAGGTGAAGAGTGCTATAAACTGCAAGTGTAAATTTGGTCCCAAAGTATGACACCGAGCTTAAGTTTAACCCCAAAATAAGACAAAAAGTATATTTAGCTATTTTTTCAAAATAAAAGGGTAAATTTGACCCTTTTCACTTATTTAAATGCAGAGCCACTGGCAAAAGTAATGTAACTATATATGAAATTGTACTATGTAAATTAAGTAAAAAGGATAGCTCAAGAATTGATACTCAAATCATGTGAAAAAATAAGAAAGGATTAAAAAATTATTGAGTTGACCATATCATTTTCATATTTCATCATCATTGAGTTCAATATGGAAGGTTCTTAGTTTAATTGAGAAAATACACCATGTAAGTACGTGGAGTTTGAATCTACTAGACTCATTTTTGTTTGATGAGATTGTCGAATGCAGGACTCTAGTATCAACTTTGTCATGATCTAAATGGTTGTGAATGGGCACCCACACTAACTCTATGATGGGAGAACTATTGAACCCAAAACCCTAATCGAACACTTAGCCATTTTAACTAATTTCTGTTGATAACGCTCAAAATTCATCTCAAAATGTATGCTCTCACTAACAATATAATTTTTACCTAACTCACACTTGGGGTCGATTCCACAGGGAACGAAGTGAATAGGTTTGTTGACATCCAATTTTGACTCATCTTTTTTCTTTAATTATTTTTTCTATGCTTCATAGTCCTAATTTTTTCTAAAATAAATTCATATTTTAATTTAATTTTTTTTGAAAGAAAAAAGAGAGGGTTCATTCTTCCTACCATGTTTTTCTAAATATTTTAATTAAATATAGTTAGTTGTTAATATTAAAATTACATAAAATATTTTAATACTTGCATCCACATTTCTTCTAATTATATTTTTTACAATATATTACACACACATATATTTATTATAAAATTATTAAATTTGAATACATACATTCGATTATTCATATACTTTATATACTTATATATTATAAAAAAAAATTAATTAGGACAAAAAAGCTTCGTTAACATTAACTTGATGGAAAAGAAAGTTTTTAGGACAAATTTGTTTCAAATTTAATTGTATTTGTTCAACCCCAAAAACATTCACCTATTTCAGAAAAAAGAGGCCTAAACCCGGTCTAAGTCACTACTAATTCATCCACCTCATCAATCCATACCAAACAACATTTATCTTTCACAAAGAGGTTAGGCACGTACAACTTCTTTGTCTTTCCTAGAGAAGCATCAATCAATATCTATCCTAAATTTCCCCAAAAAATAAAAATCGAACCCCTCATCTTTCTCTTTCTTCTTCACGTCTCCTCCACTATGACCAAATTGAAAATCCTACCATCCATAACTATCGCCTCTGCCATCTCTCCCAAGATTTTACCCTTTTTTGTTCCCCTTTTAACCCATGACACTCACAAATCAGTAAAACCAGTCACTAAATCAGTACGATCTGCATTCAAGGCTATGGATATAGGGAAAGATTCATTTCTATTTTTGAATTCAAAATTTAAATATTTTTCCTCTATTTTATTACCACGTTTTTGTTAAATTTTGAGTTTCAAATTCGAGCTTTAAAATACGAATTTGCCTATATATATCTAGAGGTTTATTTCATCCTCGACACACAAGTTGAAGAAGTGAAAAATAAAAAAAAGAGAAAATACATCAAATTCCCCCTCAACTTCTCGTCAAAACTTACTTTAGACCCTAAACTAATCGGGCAATTATTTACCCCCTTAACAACTTTCAAGTAAATTAATTTCAACCTCAATCAAAATCTCACTCTTACTACGGAGAGTGCACTACACATGCGCCATGTCATTGCCACATCAGTGTCATGTCATTGCCTTGAAGAAATTATAATTTTTTTTAAAAAATCCCACACACATTATTTTTATATATTAAAAAAATAAAAAATATATATGTACTATTTTTTTATATATAAAAAATATATATTTTTAAAAACGCCTTTCCCCCTCCCCATTTTCTCTTTCTCCTACTCCTTATTCTTCAAAAACGCCTTTCCCCCTCCCCATTTTTTCTTTCTCAGACCATCCCCTAACTCGTCCATCCACCCACATTCTCTCTTTTCAATTTGTTGCGAATCTTCACTTTGATGTACGATTTATTTGATTTCTTCAATTTCCTCATCTTTGATTTTATTGATTTAATCAAATTTTCCAATTGAATCGCCATTTGAGGAGAAGGAACAATAATGGAGGAGAAAAACATACGGTGAGACATCCATTGTTCTACATCTCATCTTCTCAGTCTCATCCCTTCTACTTTTACTGTGATAGACTGCAAATATTCCTGTAGTTAGAAACTAATGTAACATTAGTTGACTTCAATTCTCCAATGTTGTAAAAGAGTTTTATCTGTTCTCTTGTTTGGACAATGGAAACTCACAACCTTATCTTGAAAATAGAAGGGGTTGAAGCTTGACATTGTCAAATTAATGATTTATTTAAATCAATTTCATTCTCTTTTACATCTTTCAGTTTTAAGAAAAAGAAATTGGGGGTGGGGGTGAGGAAGAAGAAGAAATAAGGATGGTGGGGTGTGAGGAAGAAGGGAGGAAAATAATGGTTAAAACTATTAAAGTGGGCCCTACTAAAATTTTTCTATACTCTAAAACATGCTTTTATTTTTTGTTTTGCCACATCAGTCGATAAGGGAGCAAATTAATTCACTTGAAAGTTGTTAAGGGGGTAAATAATTGCCAGATTAGTTTGGGGTCTAAAGTAAGTTTTGGCGATAAGTTGAGGGAGGATTTGATGTATTTGCAAAAATTCAAAAAAAAAAAAAAGTGAAGGTTCAAAAAGTTCAAGTGGAAGATGAGAAAAAGTAGGTGAGCATTCAAAAAAAGACTAGTGAACTCGTAAATTATTAGCTTTTTTTTTTTCAATTTTGATCTGATTTGAGTCTTTGAAATTCGGGATCTTTGCCAAAATCTTGACAAAAAATATCAGTTTTGCTTCCCCATAAAAGGTGTGGATCTGCCTTTTTTTTTAAATTTTATTTTTCATTTTTTTCATCTTATTTTGTTTCTAAAAGTATGTGATTTGGTCTAGTTTTGAATTTTATTGTTGTTGCTTTTCATCACCTTTGCGGATAGAAATAAAATTTTGATTTAAAAATTATTTTGTGTGAATGTACAAGTCTGTAACTATGTGAATACATGATTTTTCTTGAATTGAAGTTGGATTGTGATATTGTCGTTTTGCTATTTTCAAATCAATTTTAGAAATATAATTTTTCGCCCTAAGTTTGCCCGAAGAACTTGATAGAAGCTTGATTAAATTGGTTTCAGAATATAATCTGTTAGTTCTTGAATTCTTGCTCTTGCTTGCATTTTTTTTGGTATTCAATATACTAATTGTTGTTGTTTGAAGGTAGTGTGGGTTAAAAGTACGTTCACAACATGTGTGCTCATTGTCTTTAAATTATTTATTGATGTCTTTTTAGTTGGTTAATACAGTTGCTTATTCTATGTTAATTTTGTGCTTTGCTTGGGGTATATCAACTAGATTTGCATCACTGAAATAGACCCAAAAAATATTCAATTAGTCATAAATAGATGAATTATGCTATAGTCTTCTTCTTCCCTTTTTCTTTTTCCTTACCTTCCAGCTTTATTTTATTTTTAGAATATGATTTTGGTCAACTATTAATGCTATCCTCAATAACGAGTAAAATTCAATCTTAGCAAATATAAATACATTAATATTTTTTTTTATCCAAAAGGTCTGATTGGAGTTTCTTATTTTTAAAAGTTGAAATATTAAGAAGCAACGAATGAATGAATTTTCTACTAAGGGAAAAAATTATTTTAGTCCTTGTGTTATGTCCTTATTATGATTTTCGTCTTATGATATTTTATTTCATATTTAACCTTTAATTAAATAAATTGAATTATTTTAGTTCTTTACTAATGGTTATTAGCAATTTAAATCGACTTACAACTACTGTTAAGGGTAATCATAGTATTACAACAACAAATACTTCTTTACAAATATAAAAGCCCTTAAGGTAACACTTTTACAAATCGTCTATAGCATCCTCCTCTCATTCATAATCAGTCATCCTCCTTCTTTCATTTGGATGGAGATTAATCATTTAATTCATAGATGAATAACTTTTGTGTTTATAGGTTGATGAACACTTCTTCACTTTACTTACCTTTCCTTTTGTTTGAGAAAATAATTTAGCAACTCCTAGGACACATAAAGGAACTCACTACACCTGGTGAAGAGAAGATAATGTATCTTTTCGATTATGAAATTGCGTTACAAGAGCAATTTGCAATCCATGCCGATATGTTAGTACTCAGTCAAGTTTAATTATACTAGATCTTTAATATTGATTGATGAAAAAAGGACTAAAACTTTTGATTATATGACAATTAAGATATTAATAGTTCATCACTTTAAAGAACACACATCTATGTGTGTATATTATGATTTATATTTATATTTTCTTTGATCTACAAAATATAAAGTAATATTAGAACTGAACGCTTAAAATTCAGTATTTACAATTTTTTTTTTAAAAATAATTTACTCCTTGATGTTGAGAGATAAGACAACGCTAAATTTACTGTATCTAAATTTGTGATGATGCACTAGATACAATCAATTTTTGATGAAATATTTTTAAGGCATATTTGTGATCAATTTTAATGATGCACTTGATACAATCAGATGAATTGAATGTTGCAACAACACATAATAGCGATGATATTTTAGATAAAGAATAATTTTCATAAATGTTTTTGTAATGCCCCGCAAAATCCTCTTCCAGTCGGAGCCTTAGAGCTTATTTGGTAAAGTAAAAATCCGAGTCAAAATGTTTCAAAAATATACTCCCAAGTATGAAATACTTTGAATTATGTGGGAATCAATTTGAGCATGAATTAAGATCATAGAGGTCCCCTAACTCATGGACGAGTTGAAAGCTTTCCTATCGTTCAAGTTTTAGTGACCGTAAAAATTTGAGTCAACTATAATCGACCATAATTACTTGTATATATATAATTAGAGGACCTACTATGTATATGATTAGATGTTAATTCTTGGGTCCCTTTCATCCAAGAAGCTCAAGCACCCTTTTTAAAACTCTAAGATTTTTATGTTTATGAGTTGTTAATGATTTATATGAGTTGAAATGGATGTTCAATGTGTTGTTAAGTTTTGATTTATATTTTTCTACAAAATTTATGAGCTTTGACCCTAGTATGTAGAACTCATGTGATAGAACCTCTTGAAGTTGTTTTTCCATGCGATGTGTTTATGACTTTTGGGTGTAGAAATAGTTGAATAAGCAAAGAATGTTCCCCATAGGTTTGATAAAGAGATTAGGAGAAACATAAGGGCCATTATAGTATGTTGAATAGGAAACCCCAAATTGTGAGTTAGTTTATGCATGCTTAGTGTTTGATAAAAATGCCCAAGTGAATGAATTATTCCATGGTAGTAGGAAACTCCCAAATAAGTGTGAACCCGTCCATGCCTAGTGGTTATTGAAAGACCCTAGTGAACAAGTAGTGATGTGATGATTGTAAATTCCCCAATTAAGTGATCTTTGATATATGCTAAGCATTAAATACATGTCAAGTGGTTAGCAAGTAAGTTATGACGTAATAGTTTGAAGTTTCCCCAAGCCATGGGATATCCAAATACATGTCAAGATTGAAAAAGGTATGAAATAGGTGAGGTAAAAACCTTGTTGAATGGAGTACGATCTAGTAGCATGTTTTTCCCTACGTTACTATATGATCATGATTCTGAGATACCTAAAGTGACACCTCGACGACTGTGAAAATGCTTTAATAATTATGATGATGTTTTAATGATTATGAGATGTTTTAATGATTGTGATTAGACATGAATGATTATGATGATGAACGAATTCTTGTGATGATGAATGAATGATTATGCTTTACTTTTATGCTATCGAGTCCTGGAGGTATTTATACCTGATAATAGAGTTGTTGTCTAGAGCCTGTGTCAGTTTCTCGATAATTCCAGTCGAGCCATGATTCTCAGAACTCAGTGAATTATAGAACTTTTTATCCTCAGACAAGTGCAGAACTTAAGAAAGCTCAGTAATCTCAATTATCTTTGTAATCTCTATATCGCTAGTAATCTAGCCTCAGTCCTATAATCAGCTCAGATCTAATAGTATTCAAGTAATGTAATTCTAATCTCAGAAGCTATTCAAGTAATCTATTCAAGATCTGTACTGTCAGTCAGATACCATGATTCAATATCTTTTTTATCCGATATGGAACTAGGTAATCTCAGCGTAGCTTAGTCAAATCTTTATAGAAACATGATCAGTATTAGATTCAGCTCAGTCTAAGTTCAGTTAAGAATCAGATTAGTGTCTTTTAGTTGGAGTAGGATTCAACACCGAGCGAACCCAAGAATGGGAACTCATCTTCTAGTAGAGGTTGTGATTCTTAAAAGTAATCCTTGCTTTCCAAAACTGTGTAGCCAGCACAGGAAGAAGGAGTCACCTGTCAAGCAAGCTTGACGTCCTATTGATTGTCACGGTCAAAGAGCCTGACCTTAGAGAAAAGATAATGTCCTTACCCGTGGCACGGTATTGGCACCCTTCCAACTGGGGGTTGATGTTGGACCCACCTGTGGTAGGCTGGGGCATGTCAGTTAGATGACTACTTCCCACAGTTTCAGATTCAGTCTCTGTTTAAAATTAATCTTCAGAAATTAGGACTGTATGGTACAGTCGTTTATCTCAGTGAGGAACTCAGATAGTTCCAATGATTTATGGACTATCCCATCAGATAGGCTTGGTCTTAGATACAGTTGTTTGATATCCTATTCAGAGATATGCTTCCACTTGATCACAGTATCAGATTTTTATTGAATATTCTTGTCATCAGATTCAGATATAATCATATTTCTTATCATTGATAAAGCTTCCAAAGTAATCTGTTAGAAAGGTTGATCTCTAATTCTATCAGTCAAAAATAGTAAGCTCAGAGTTCAGTCCTTGATATAAGTACATCTAGATCCTCAGTTATCAGTATCAGATGAGTCAGTGATTTAGTATCTTAGTTTTAGTTATGAGTTCAGTATGCAGTAAGGTGGTATCCGAGTTTTAGTAACTAGAGTTACAATGATTGTGTTCATGTTCTGTGCATTCATTTATGTGTTCTCATACGGCATCTTAATGATTATTCCATTTAGATATTGTGCATGCATGAGCCCTTGCATTAGCCTACCTCGTATACGTACTCGGTACATTTCTATACTAATGCATTTGCACTATGGTGTTTTATTTGACACCATAGGTTCAGAGGCACAGGATCTAGAGTATCCTCAGCAGTTCAGTCCCAGTCAACAGTAGTAGCAGTGAGTCCTCTTCTTTTGAGGACGAATCTCAGTTTACTATTATTGCTTCAGACTTTATTTATTTTCAGTTGAGGGAGTTAGTTGGGGATCTATTCCATCAACTCCATAGTTCAAGAAGTTTAGAGGCTTTTCAGATGGATGTATTAGTATTCAATTTTCTATATTATAAGTATTCTTAGATGTGTTGAACCTTATGGGTAGTTTCCATATTTATTTCAAATATTATGCAGTGTACAAGTAAAGATATCAGTAAAGGTTTAACTTGTGGTCCTTTGGGGTCATAAGCACCGTGTGGCGTGTCGGGATGGGATCTCGGGGCGTTATAAACTTGGTATCAGAGCCTAAGATTCAAGAGTATTCTAGGAATTCTGAAAACCCGCATCTAGTAGAGTCTTGTGCATGGCAGTGTAGTGCGCTACATTTATGTACAAGAGGCTACAGGATGTTCTTAGGAGTAGTTTCCTTTCTTTCAGTGATCATTTTGTGCGGGTGAGAATGAGATCAAGTTGGTTCTCAGTCTAATCCACTTGTTTCTTCGAATTACAGAGTATGCCTTCTCGCAGAGATTTTGTCCGTATGGTTGGTGATCAACCCCTATAGCCAGTAGATCTTTAGAAAGAGAGTGTGTCACATGCAGAGTTTTGGGCAGCTTTTTAGGCACTAGCCTAAGCTGTGACTAATGTTCAGGGAACCGTCAGACTGCAGCCCTACCTCAGCAAGATGGGGACTCAGCCGCAGTCAGAATCAAAAGTTTCATGAAAATGAACCTGCCCTAATTCTTTGGGTTAGTAGTAGGTGAGGACCCACAGCTTTATCTAGAGGAGGTGAAGAAGATCACCTAGATTATGCATATTTTTGAGAAGTAGAGTGTTGAGTTAGCATCTTATAGGTTGAGAAAAGTTGCTCATGATTGGGTAGTGATGTGGGAGAAGAGTAGAGGGGGGAATGCAGTTTCTGTGACTTGACTAGAGTTTCAGAGTGCCTTTTTAGATAGGTTTTTCCTGCTAGAGATGAGAGAGGCTAAGGTAGAAGAGTTCATGAACCTAAGGCAAGGTTCCATGACCGTGAAAGAGTATTGTCTTAAGTTTAACCAATTAGTTAAGTACACTTCTAAGTTGATGGTTAACCCTAGAGCGAGTATGAGTAAGTTGCTGACTGGGGTATCAAGTGATGTGTTGAAAGAGTGTAGAGCTTCCATGCTCAATAGGGATATAGATCTTTCTAGGCTAATGATTCATGCATAAAAAATTAAGCCATATAGAATGAAAGAAAGAGAGAGAGAGTGAGTAAGAGAGCCAAAACAAGTAGTCATAGTTTCTCCCAAGAAGGGTTACAGAGTGGTAACCGTTCTCACCATAGTCAGAATTTTTTAGTCCCAATTCTATCCTCAGCTAGTGCACCATGCTCTAAGATCCAGAGTAGTGAGAGTAGGGGTCTTACTTACCCACTGTATGAAGAATGTGGTAAGAATCATAAAGGTGTATATAGAGCCGGTAGTGATGTGTGCTTTAGATATGGCGAGATCAGTTAGAAAGTTTAAGACTATCCTAAGCTAGGTCCCTAAAGTTAGCATAATCGTCATAACAAATTGTATGCACTTCAGGATCTCCTTGATCGGGAAAGATCCCCTGAAATAGACCCAGGTATGTTATGAGCCCTTTTTATCTTTATAGTATGCATTGATAGATCCTTTGCTCCCATTTTGAGCTTATATTTTAGCATGAGTCATGCATGAGTTTCTGATCTTGATCGGTCAATCATGACCCAGTCTATAGGTTCCTCGCACACCGCCCTAGTATTTCAGCGAAGTGTGTTTAAAGGGACATAGAGTCCCAAGGGGGAGGTACCTCATAGTTTTATAATTTTGCATTCCATTAGATTCATCCTGATGTATGTTCATATTTTCTTTATGGAGTTAGCATCAGTTGTCCTTGTATTGTAAGTCGTGCTTTTAAAAGTCAGCTTAGCCAGACATTCATGCATTAGATATGCACATTTAGTAAAAAGAGTTTAGCTTATCATCTTGTGTTCAGTCGTGTATTCATGAGATTATCCCATTCATGAGTCCATGCATCAGATATGCATGTGTATTATGAAAATTCAGCTATAAGTAACACCAGTCGAGTATTCCATGCATTAGATATACATGCCCAGTGTGAGAACTTAGTATGTCAGTCGTTCCAGTTGCGTAGTCCTGATCTGAGATGTTTCCATTTCTTGAGTAAGTTCTATTGATCCATGTTCTCATTCTATCAAGCGACATTCAAGGATGAATATTCTTAAGGGGGAGATAATATAATGCCCCGTAAAATTCTCTTCCAGTCTGAGCCTTAGAGCGCATTTGGTAAAGAAAAAATCTAAGTCAAAATATTTCAGAAATATCCTCCCAAGTATGAAATACTTTGAATCGTGTGGGAATCAATTTGACCATGAATTAAGATCATAGAGGTCCCCTAACTCATGAACGAGTTGAAAGCTTTCCTATCGTTCAAGTTTTAGTGACCGTCAAAATTTGG